>NC_136485.1:123065747-123120747 GCF_053919585.1 Euprymna scolopes | reverse complement strand
AGAAGTTCCTGAAAAAAAAATATGAACTGTCTATTTATGGTTCCGGATTATTTTAAAGACAATTATGCATAGAAGGTATCGTTCCACAGTTTAAATAGTATAGCATTTTACTTAGATTTTTAACGATGTCTTCTGTTTATTATTGCAGTGTAATACGCAACGCTTATTTTATTTTATTTAGTAATAAATATATTTTTTACATTTAACGTTACGAGTTCGTTGTGTTTTTACTGTGCCGCTTTATCTTTTTTTAATTTACTTTTGAGTGAGCCTTACATAACAAAAAATATGTTTAGAAATACATGTTACAAAAGTCAAGAATGACTTTATTAAGAATGACTTTATAGTCACAATCCGAAAATACACTGAGTAACACAGAGTCTAAACATATTTTACGTCTTGTTCTGTTTTGTTTCGTGTTATTTAATGCCGAATCGAGTAATTTTGTAACATTTATACAGCTTCACGTTGTTTACATAGTTATTATGTTTTGTCTGTTTTATTTTGCTTCTTTTACAGGCAGTCATCATCTTCTAATGGCCACCGACAGGGCATACATATTTAAATACTATAAAAAATGGACGCAACAATTTTTTTTAATATGAAATAAAACACTTTGTTTCATTACTTACGATTTAATTTATTTAAAGAAATATTTATTTCCTATGTAAAGATTTTCAGTATATTTTATTTAACTGAAGAATTTTTCCATTATTTTTATTACATTGTTAGGTGAAGTTTCAGAATAGTTACCCCCCTCCTCATATTAAGAATGGCTTTCAGCATGATTCTTACAATAGCGGTATCAAAGTTTTTTTTTTCTTATTTCAAAACAAATTATAAAAAAAAAGATACAAGACCATTAAATTTTTTTTCATTAAATCCCTATTTAGGTGAAGGTTCAAAATAGTTAACCCTTCTCCCCATAACCGTTTTTTATGCAGTAAAATACTTTGTTTCAATAATTATGCTTTAAATAAATATTTATTCCTTATTAAAAGATTTACAGTATATTTTATTTAACTGCAGAAATATTTATTGTTCATACATATATTTTTCCCTTACATTTTTACATTGTTAGGTGAAGTTTCAGAATAGTTAACCCCCCTCCCCATATTAAGAATGGCTTTCAGCATGATTCCTACAATAGTGCTATCACAGTTTATTGATTTTTCTTATTTAACAAAAATTATAAAAAAAGATACTAGAACATTTTAAACATTTTTTTCATTAAATGGTTATTTAGGTGAAGGTTTAGAATAGTCAAACCCTCTCCTTTTATTAAGAATGGCATTTTTATTATTTCAGCATGATGCTTACATTTTTCTTAATATAAAAAAGATACAAGCAAATGTTAAGCTTTTTTTTTTAATGAAAATCTTAGATCAAAGTTCGGAATAACTTACTTTATAGCCAATTAGCCGGCTTACTTAACTATATAACATTGACAAAAATTTGATAGGTACAACCTACCTCAAATCATTTTGATTATCGAAAAATCAAAATTTAAGTGTACTTAGTAAGATTTACAGAATCACTTCATTTTCTATGCATGTAATACACAAGAATCTGAATATTATAACAGATTACAATGTTTTTATGGAAAAAACTTTTGTACAGAAAATTCAAAGTGTTCTATTTATATTATCAGGAAGTTGTGATGCATTAATTGAAATCTATATCAATAATTCGACTTAAAAATATTTGTGAATTTCCAAATCTTCATTGAATAAAATTCAAAATAAATAGAAAAGTCTATCGCATATGTAAAATTGACGGTTGCTTATTTAACTTCATTAAAAGCTATCAAAGTCAACTAAGAGATGCTCAATATTCTGGCCTTATGGATCATTTAGCAAGGAATGAAGATGGTTATTCTGGTGTACCAGTTATTCTACCATCTACATTCATAGGACGTCCTAGGAATCTACAACAGCTTTATCAGGATGCAATGGCAGTTTTCTGTGACCAATTCATTACTTACACGTGTAATCCAAAATGACCTTAAATATTAAACACATTTGGGTCATCAGAACTTTCAGAAAATCGATGTCAATAATGTCACAGTTTTTTTTAAATTCACAGTCTGACTCCCAAGAACCTGCTGACTGACCACTATTCTCACTCCAAGCAGCTGATCGACGTCCCTGTCACCGCCTCAATCATCTCCAGCACTTCCTGACAATATGAACAGCATCAGTTACGATCGCATTGGCCCTCAATAAAAGTTTAAACTAAAGTTCTTTGTTTGTTCTACTTGCTTCTATACGTTCATTTTTATAAGGAATTTCTTACTGATGTGTTTTAAAAGATTTTAACTACCGTGGAATTTCCACGGGTCCTGCTAGTTATTATTATTATTATTATTATTATTATTATTATACATTATTATTATCATTATTATTATTATTATTATTATTATTATTATTATTATTATTATTATTATACATTATTATTATTATTATTCATAATAATTCCGTATTGAAATCAATTGCGTCTCATTGTTGCCGTTTGAATTAAACGCTTTTATGTTGCAACATTAAAAAAAATATTAAAAAACACAATCTTCTTCCACAAACGGCTAAAATGATTCACGCGAACTTTTTTGAACATGATTGCTAGGAATGAACTCTGTCCACGCTACAAATCTCTAGTTCTTTCAACGGTTTTCTTTTTCTTTTTCATTTCGATACTTTTTTTGTGACCAAGAGCGGAGGTCCGCTTGAAATATAAAAAAATAACAATAAAAATATTAAATACAAAAAGTAACATCGTTTTTCATGCTTAAAAAATCCCCATAACCTTTATATATATATATATATATATATATATATATATATATATATATATATATATATATATATATATATATATATATATATATAGGCCTGCAATATAAATGCTGGAGTCCCTCAGGGGTCAATCCTGGGCCCAACTATCCTCCTGATTAACATCAATGACCTCCCTAAACACTTACTTAAATCATTCGTTGACATCTACGCTGATGACACGACCATCTACGGCAACACATCAAAGGCTGTAAATGACACATTTCTCTCTGATTCTCTCTCCTCTGATCTCGAGCGCGTGGTTCAGTGGGAGAAGATGTGGCTGGTTACCTTTAATGCATCCAAAACCAAACTCCTATCCTTACATCATCAACGCTCTGATCCCCATCTGTCATCAATTGTGATGGATGGCTCTCGTCTGGGTGAGCCCCCTATGTTTTGACAATCTTCTGGGTTTGACCTTTACTCCTGATCTGAATGGAACACGTACATCAAGTCTGTTGCCAAGGTCACTGGAAAGATGGTGGGATCCTTCTACCGCTCCAGAAGATATCTCACTGCTGATGCAATTCTCTATCTATATAAAAGCCAAGTACGTCAATGGATGGAATACTGTTGCCATATCTGGGCAGGAGCTGCTAAAAACAGCCTCTCCTGCCTTGACAGAGTACAAAATAGACTTCGTGGCTTAGTGGGGGATGTCCTGCAACCTCTCTCCCACATAGGAGACGTTGCGAGCCTATCCTTGTTTTATCGTTATTTCCATGGCAGGTGCTCGCCTGAACTCCAATCTCTGGTCCCCTCTCGCCAATCTTTCACGAAAAACACCCGTCTAGCTGAATCCACTGTGAAAAATTTCCCCCACTCTATATCTGTGCCTAAATCAAAACGCGGATTCCATGAACAAAGCTTCTTTCTTAGAACTGCACGCCTGTGGAACTCTGTTCCGTCTGCCTGCTTCCCACCGGACTACAACTTGGATGTGTTCAAGTCCAACGTTAACAAATTCCTAATGAACCACCCCCTTAAGTAAACACTTCATCAAATCTCCGCACTAACGTAATGTACTTGCAATAACCCTTATCCCTGAGTGGCTTCCGGGCCTTGATAAGTGGTGATCACTGTGTAAATATATATATATATATATATATATATATATATATATATATATATATATATACATGGTGAGAGCTGCCTTCTATCAAAGCGACTGTCGTAGGTTCGATTTACGGCTGTGGAAATGTATATGTCTAGCCGCACTTATAAGTTGTGATACAACGGAACAGTACTGTATGTGGACGGCAATTAATGACCCCCTCTTTGGGTTGAACACTTTGTAAATATATTTTCACTCAACGCGTATTTAAGCTATAAAGCGAATCCCACTATATATATATATATATATATATATATATATATATATATATATATATATTCTTTTTGTAAACAAGCTGATGGTTAGATCACCATTGCGACAAGCGGGTGTGGATTTTATACGCAGTCGAGTAGGAATATTTATGACACTGATTCTTGGTCCGATGTTGAAAGCCGCCGTCTTTCAATGTGATTGTTGTAGGGATAAAAAAATTTTGGGGTGAATTTTCCAATGTTTAACAATGGTAGTTAAATTAAAAATTATTTTTTTATTTTTTTATTTTGAATACATATTAGTTTTTTACATATAAATAATGTAAATTAAATTACAAGCACCCAAAAGTTAAGGAATGGTGAAAATTAATACAAACTTTAGCAATTTTAATAAAAACTTAACAAAATGTTGACTCCGAATGTTCGAAAAAATCTATCTATACAAGAAAAACAGTTTATTTGTGACCATTATGATGAAAAAAAGACTAGGGGTGATTGCTAAAATATTGAACAGGCCTAAAAGCGTTGTTTTTCGGGTTATTGAAAATAGAAAAAAAAATGGTTTACGATTGACTGAAAAGAAAAAATCGGGCCAACGCCGAATAACAACTAAGAGGGAGGATAGAAAAATCACTCGATCATCTCGTTCTGATCGCTTTAAATAGCGACTTCGATATCCCGGGCTTTACATCCGAAACTGGAGAAAAAAATTCCAGACAAACGATTTCACGAAGATTAAACGCAGTTTGATTATTTTCAAGAAGTCCATGCTCAAATCCTTTAATTTCTATTAATAATAAAAAGGCCAGATTTTTATTCGCCGAAAAACATTTGTTTTGGGAAGAAAAAAATGGGGAAAGATTCGTTTTAGTGATGAATTTAAATTCAATCTTTTCGGATCAGGCAAAAGACCACATGTCAGAAGAAAAAATGGAGAAAGACTGTCCCCTTAGTGCGTTAAAAGTATAGTAAAATTTGAAGGGAGTAGTATAATGGTATGGGGCATGATATCTTCAAAAGGAACTGGCCCCTTTGTGAGCATTCATGGAAAATATATTGGCTGAATGTACAGAGAATTGGTTAGAGAACATGTGGTTCCTAATCTTTCTGATTATGATATATTTATGCAAGACAGCGCACCGTGCCATAAAGCAAAAATAGTTTTAGAAGAGCTAAATAAATTCAATATTTGCGTCATGGATTGGCCAGCTGAGAGACCCGACCTTAAGCCAATTGAAAATGTTTGGAAAATTATTGGTGATAAGATCACAAAAAAAAATCTTGATGATTTATAGGAATGTATAAGAAAAATCCTGGAATAATATCTCCCCTATAACATATGAACGATTAGTTCTGTCTTGCAGCAAGAGATGCCATAGTGTGATTGAAAACAAAGGGCGTTTCACTAAATACTGAAAGGATTCTTTGTTTTTTCATTATTAATTTCCTCCGTACCTTAACTTTTGAACACCAGAAATTTAATTAAATTTGTGTATATGTAAAAAAAAAACTAATATGTATTGAAAATCCCAAATAAATTTTTTTTTATTATTTAACTAACATTATTAAACATTGGAAAATTCACCAAAAAATTGTTTTCCCTTTTTCATAGATAAAGTTAGAAGCAATTTTAAAAAAAATGATCGACCGTTCCTTAACTTTTGGACGCTACTGTATATACATATGCACATAGACATTTAGGTTCAAGAAAGATATGGTTCATAGTGTTTCTACTAATAATAATACAATGCCATAGAATTATTTACTTTGTGTTAAATTTCTGCTATCATAAAGAAAAAATTCCTATGCTTTTGCCAAAATTTAAAGCTGATCGGCATATACATATTCTTAACATTTTATGCCTTGTTAAACTGATAAAATTACATTCAAATATACTCTTCGAAAGCAATACGGTTGAGGTTGTTGTTGTTGTTGTTGTTGTTGTCACTATCATCATCATTGTCATTATTTCTTTTTACTTACTCACTATGAGTTCAATAAGGTCATCAGCAAACACTGCTTATGGACAACAACCGGAGTTGCTCCTGGAATCTGAGTGATAATAAATATACAAAATTTCCAGTGTTCTCCACACCTTTTAATAACCCTTGCGTCATTGAAATAGCTGCTTAACATTAATTTCGTGCTATCAATGAGAATTGGGATTTCAGTTAGGCTCACAATGTTTCTACTCTTTTTAGCATCGACCAGAAAGTGCCTAGTTTATGCCCTTCCTCCTCGTACTATTATTATTATTATTATTATTATTATTATTATTATTATTATTATTATTATTAAAATTGTATCATTTATTGTTGCGTAACAAGCAAAATGAATGCATGTCTCTAAATTCTTTCATCCTTAATAGTTCCAACCGTTCATTGGGTAATGCACAAGATATCTTGGAGAGTTTATAAAAACCTTCGTCTATTCCAATGTTTATTAATTGGCACATTAAATATTGTCATGTCGATAAATCGATCTGCTTTGTGGTTTTGGTAATTTTTTTCCTGTTTTTCTTGTTGAATAGTAAATCCGAGGCCGATTTCCTGGCGAGAAAACTCAGTTTGAAGCATATCAGTTGGTAGCACTGCCAAATAATTCATTTTATGCGGCACATTTCTCGATTATAGATAAGACATGGAATACAAATCCTGTCGTTTTTCTATTTCGATGGATTTGGCTCGCATTCAACACGCGACTGATAAAACCTTAATACGCATGCATCTAAATGTAGCGAGGCTAAACTCTTGTGTTACAATCGATATGTCCTCTGTGATCTGACCTGACGAGCAACGTAACACAAGTTAGGTTATAAGCGGGAGGACATATATAGATGAGCTTCCGTAAGGAAACACTCTCCAATGCAATACCAAAAATATTGATGGTGTTCGGACAAATATTCGCATTCGTATTAATTTCACACGCAAATTGAAAATGAAACCTTGAGTATTTCAAAAATTAACAAACATACTACTTAATACAGGTAACAAAAAATATTAAAATAAAAGAAGCAATTATAGAAATAAGGTTATAATTTCGTATTCTTTGAATTTTTTAGGCTACTTTTCTCATCTTGAGTATAATTTGAACAACGTTTCAGTTGATTTTATTTCCAGCCTTCTTTAGGTTTATCTTGTTGAAATCGCAAAACTTATTCCAAAATCGGGGTTAAAAACTCTTTTTGTAAGTTTTCAAATGGGAGTCGCCGCTTATGAAAGCCCAAAGACCACTGGAGAGTAAGGGATAATAAATGTAAGGTGACAGTTTAGAAATATATATTAATGTAGATTTCGTAAAAATTGGATTTTTAAAGGAACGGCTCAACAGGACCTTGTGTACATTTTACTTGGATGCTACCATATTGCAATAAGTCGGGAAGCAGGCGAACGAAAGTGTGTCCCACATGCGGCCAGTTATAGGAAAGAAATTTGTGGTCATGTTGAAGAAGTTTGAATTTACTTAGACTAAAGTGTCATGAAAATAACATTCAAGATGAGAACTATAGTCCAGAAAATCCCCAAAATACATATATAATTAATCATCATCTAAAAAATCAGATTAAGATTTGATTTCAAATTTATTTTATACATTCGAGTTTCTATTTTTATTCGTCCACTACTGAAAACAATAAGAATGTTTTGTTTGGAAAATTGTTCGGCTCTATTTTTTCTCTTAATTTAATTAGGCGTAATAGACACGCATGTACGGGCACACATGATTAAAATGCAATGCCAATTTTCGATACAGTGCTCTCTCTTGTTTTTTTTTTCACCATCATTTATTCCATATTTCTGATTAAGTGTTATGTATTTATAATCTAAACCAATAAGACATGATTAAGTAAACTATTATGAATTTTGTCGAGTATTATTTTGTACTTGTCAGTATAACCTGGCGGGAAACGGAAATAGATTGGAACGGAAAACGGAAATAGATTGGAGCGGTTTGGTCAATAAAAGATTCAGTGACAAAACGCACTAGAAACGCAAATGCCGAAATAAGATTTTGAGACATCACGCCTTCAAGGAAGAAAACAAAAAAGTTTAAGTAAGTCCGAGTAAGGAAGCTGGAAAAAATACCTCAGATAAAACATATAGAGAATCTAACTTCGATGTTACCTCGATGTCTGCCCGACTGAGTCTTTTTTTTTTACATAGGCATCACTACTTATCAAGGCCAAGAGGCCACTCGAGTATAAGGGTTAAAAGGCGCACAGTAGAAATTGGACAACACAGTAACCGTCAGTAATGGAGACTCGGACAAACCAGTCAACTTATATGGAATGGCTAATCAAATACTTGTTTACGTTAGACTTGAAGAAAACACTATTGTAGTCAGCTGGAAAGCAGAAAAACGGAAGACAATTTCATAGGCGTTCTAAGAAAGAAGCTTTGCTCATGTAATCCACGCTTAGGTTTAGGCACAGATAAAGAGTGGGGAAACTAGTGCTAGGCTGGTGTTTCTTGTGAAAGTTTGGCGAGGGGGGACCATAGAATGGAGCTCAGCCGATCACCTGCCATGGAAATAATGATAAAGCAGAGACAAACTCGCAACATTTCTTCTGTGAGAAAGAGGTTGAAGGGAAGAGAAAATGACATCCCACACAAGGCTACGAAGTCTATTTTGACCTCTATCAAGGCAAGATAAGTCGTTTCTAGCAATTCCTGCCCAGATGTGGCAACAGTACTCCATCATTGGACGTACCTGGCTCTTATATATAGAGAGAATTGCGTCAGCAGTGAGATATCTACTGGATCGATAAAAGGATCCCATCATTTTTCCAGCGGCCTTGGCAACGGATTTAATGTATGTGTTTCATTTCAGATCAGGAGTAAAGGTCAAACCCAGAACCTTGTCAAAACCTGAGGCCTCCCTGAGACGAGAGCCATTCATTTCAATTGATGCCAGATGGGGATCAGAGCGTTGATGATGTAAAGATAAAAGCTTGGTTTGAGATGCATAAAAAGTAACAAGCCACCACTTTCCCCATTGTACCACTTGCTCAGGATCAGACGAGAGAGAATCAGAGAGAACTTGGTCGTTTACGGTCTTAGATGTGCTACCATAGATAGTAGTGTCATCAGCATAGAAGTTTATGAATGATGTAAGGATGTGATTTGGAAGATCATTAATATAGATCAGGAAGAGAGTTGGACCCAGGATGGACCCCAGAGGGACTCCAGCATTAATACTAAGAGCTTCTCATTTCTGCCCATCAACCGCTACTCTTATGAACCTATCAGAGAGAAATGATTTAATAATTGAGAAGAAATTTCCAGCTATAGCGTAGCTGGGGATCTTGTGAAGTAAACTTTATGCCATACTCTATCAAAGGCCTTTGATATGTCAAGAGCAATTGCCATAGAAAGGTAGCACCGTCGAGAGATTCGCTAATCCTATGAGATATAACTGTAAGCACGTCTGCTGTAGATCTAGCAGAACGGAAACCATATTGTGTGTCACTAAGAAGATTATTTTTGCTTAGATGGTTGATTACTTCTCTGTTTAACAGCAACTTACTCATGGCGCACAGGAGACTTATTGGCATGTTCCATGACGGAGGTGAGCGATCACCAGAATTCTTAAATACGGGGCATACTGATGAGATTTTCCAGGGTAAGGAAAGCAATTCTCCTTAAAACATCGTTTAAACAGTTTTGTAAGGATGGGTGCAAGTTCTGGAGTACTTTAATTGGCATACCGTAAGGGCCGGTTGCTTTACTGGAATGAAGGTTTTTGATTAGCTTGGAAACATCACGTACAGCTATCTGTATATCACATAGCATGTTTTCTGATACAGGAGGAAATAATGGAGGTTGGCAGCCTTGGTCGCAAAGGTTAGAATTAGCTGCAAAGTTCTTGACAAAGAGTTTGGCTTTATCTAATGCTGACGAGATTACCCCAGTTCCATTGATGAGAGTTGGGATGGAACACACGCTTCTGATCAGGATTCTGTTTGCTATTGGCCACAACTCGTGGGAACCAAGCCGCTGCTCAGCTTCTTTGGACTTTACAGACTGAGCATACAACTCTCTTGCGTTCTTTATTACTTTCTAATAGTGGTTGCTTGCAGTTCTGAAAACGGCTTTAATCTCAGTACATCTATTACGTTGTAAGCAATGGAAAAAAGTGATTTCTATGCGCAATGGCAGACGCACATTCCGGAGAGAAACACGGCTGGCTCTTAGTTTTTTGCTTGAATTTTTTTCGAGGGTATGAAAAGGTCTATACCTACAATTAAGCATTCCGTCAGGTCTGATACTATAAAGGACATATTCTTTTTAAACATGGAACGCAGAGGTAGATCTAATATAAATGTGCGGAAACTATCCCAGTCAGCCATAGAGCATCGATATACTGTACGATTGAGAAGTACATCTGCGGACTTATTACATTTCATTTTTATCTTAACTGATACAACTGAGTGGTCGGAAGATCCAAGTTGAGAGAGAACAGAAGCTGAACACAGTTCAGGGCAAATTGTGAGAAAGAGGTCTAGGTGACTTGCATACTGGTCCTCAGTATCGGGAACACGGGTGGGTTCGTTAACAATCTGAGCGAGGTCACAAGCAATGGAAAAATCATGCCAGAACCTCTCCTCATCATCGGTCTTGTTTGATTGAATTAACCATTCAACATTGTGGACATTGAAGTCTCCACTGACATGAATATTAGCTGAAGAATAAGCAGATAGGGCGTGACAATTCTGATACAATTATCGATTCAGTACTAAACTCCCGATTCCGATACAATTACCAATTCTGAGTCTTTATAAATGTCTGAAAACATTAACTATATAATGGTTATTTTGTCCCGATTACCATAAAATACCAATTTTAATGTGCACATATATTTTTTCAAGCGTAAAAACACATATGTAAGTAAGTGATCGATAGATTTGAATTTTGCTGGAAGTTTAAACCAATAAATATTTATTATTTTATTATTACTGCAAACAGTGGAAGATTTTTCTTAAATCAAGATAACAAAAATAATTAATAGAATCGATTGTACCATCGGAAAATATGCACAGATTTTTTCTATTCCGATACAGATTCCGAGACTCGAAAAATCACTGATTTTTCCGTTCCCGATTCTGATTCAAATTAATCGTCCCAACATTATAATATATATATATATATATATATTTTTTACATAGGAATCACCACATTATCAAGGCCAAGAGGCTACTCAAGGATAAGGGTTAAAGAGTGTACATTAGAAATTGGACAATATAGTAATCATTAGTAATGAAAATTTGGTAAATTTGATAACTTATATGGAACGGCTCATCAAGAACTTATTTACGTTAGACTTGAACACAACCATATTGTAGTCAGCCGGAAAGCAGGAAAACGGAAGACAATTCCACAGGCGTGCAGTTCTAAGAAAGAAGCTTTGTTCATGGAATCTACGTTTAGGTTTAGGCACAGATAAAGAATGGGGGGAATTATTGATAGTGTTTACAGCTAGACGAGTGTTTCTGGTGAAAGTTTGGCGAGGGGGGACCATAGATTGAAGCTCAGTCGAACACTTTCCATGAAAATAACGATACATCAGAGACAAACTCGCAACATCTCTTCTGTGAGATAGAGGTTGCAAGGAAGAGAAAAGGACATCTCCTACGAGGCTACGAAGTCTATTTTGAACTCTATCAAGGCAGGACAAGTCCTTTCTAGCAGCTCCTGCCCAGATGTGGCAACAGTATTCCATCCTTGGACGTACCTGGCTCTTATATAGATAGAGAATAGCATCAGCAGTGAGATATCTACCGGATCGATAGAAAGATCCCACCATTTTTCCAGCGGCCTTGGCAACAGGTTTGATGTATGTGTTCCATTTAAGATCAGGAGTAATGGTCAAGCCAAGAAGCTTGTCAAAACTTGAGGCCCCCTGAAGACGAGAGCCATTCATTTCAATTGATGCCAGATGTGGATCAGAATGTTGATGATGTAAAGAGAGAAGCTTGATTTTAGATGCATTAAAAGTAACCAGCCACTCCTTTCCCCATTGTACTACGTGCTCAAGATCAGAGGAGAGAGAATTGGAGAAAACTTGGTCGTTTACTGTCTTAGATGTGCTACCATAAATGGTAGTGTCGTCAGCATAGATGTCTACAAATGATGTAAGGATGTGATTTGGAAGATCATTAATATAGATCAGGAAAAAGTTGGGCCCAGGATGGATCCCTGAGGGACACCGGCATTAATACTGTGAGCTTCTGATGTTTGCCCCTCAACTACTACTCTTATGAACCTATCAGAAAGAAATGATTTAATAATTGAGAAGACATTTCCAGCAATACCATAGCTAGAGATCTTATGAAGTAAACCTTTATGCCATACCCTATCAAAGGCCTTAGATATGTCAAGAGCAATTGCCTTAGAAAGGTTGCCTCCGTCGAGAGATTTGCTAATCCTATGAGATATAACTGTAAGCACATCTGCTGTAGATCTAGCAGAACGGAAACCATATTGAGTGTCACTAAGAAGGTTATTTTTGTTGAGATTACTTCTGTATTTAACACAGATTCCAGCAACTTACTCATGACGCACAGGAGACTTATTGGCCTGTACTGAGAGGGGGATGAGCGATCACCTGAATTCTTAAATACAGGGCATACTGATGAAATTTTCCAGGGAGATGGGAAACTATTCTCCGTAAGACAACGTTTAAACAGTTTTGTAAGTATGGGCGCTAGTTCAGGTTGAAGTTTTTTTAGTACTATAATTGGAATACCGTCAGGGCCAGTTGCTTTACTGGAATCAAGGTTTTTGATTAGCTTGGCAACATCACGTACAGATATACGTATATCACATAGCGTATTTTCTGATACAGGGGGAATATTAGGGGGTTGGCAGCCTTGATCGCAAAGGGTAGAATTGGCTGCAAAGTTCCTTACAAAGAGTTTGGCTTTGTCTGATGCTGACGAGATTACCTCAGGTCCATTGATAATAGTTGGGATGGAGCACACGCTTCTGTTCAGGATTCTGTTTGCTATTTGCCAAAACTCGTGGGAACCAAGCCGCTGCTCAGCTACTTTGGACTTACCAGATTGGGCATACAACTCTCTTGCATTCTTTATTACTTTCTTGCAATGGTTGCTGGCAGTCCTGAAAGCGGCTTTAGTTTTCATACATCTATTACGTTGGAAACAGTGGAAAAAGTGATTTCTATGCGCAATGGCAGCAGCACATTCTAGAGAGAACCATGGCTGGCTGTTAGGTTTTTGCTGAAACTTTTCGAGGGTATGAAACGGTCAATACCTACAATTAACCATTCCGTCAGGTCTAATACTATAGAGGACACATCCTTTTTAAACATGGAATGCAGAGGTAGATCAGATATAAATGTACGGAAGCTATCCCAGTCAGCCTTAGTGTATCGATATACTGTACGATGGAGACGTACGTCTGGGGACTTATTACATTTCATTTTTATCTTAATTGATACAACAGAATGATCGGAAGATCCAAGAGGCGACAGAACAGAAACTGAACATAGTTCAGGGCAAGTTGTGAGAAAAAGGTCTAGTAGGCTCGCATACTGGCCGTCATTGTCGGGCACACGTGGGTTCCTGAACAATCTGAGTGAGGTCATAGGCAATGGAGAAATCATGACAGAACCTCCCCTCATCATCGGTCTTGTTAGAGTGGGTCAACCATTCGACGTTGTGAACATTGAAGTCACCACATACATGAATGTTAGCTGAAGGATAAGCAGATAGGACTTGGTCAATTTTTTCAGATATGCTTTGAAAGATAGTAACTCAGCTGTTATGGGGGCGATAGAGAGTAAATATAAATGCCGTAGTGTGAGCTAAAGCAACCCGGAAGCACATATAGGGTAAGTTAGGATCTTCCCTGGAGATGTCCCTACCACATGGAAAGTTATCCCTAATATAGGCACATATTCCATGGCCATGGCGATCTTGGGGGTCAGATTTAGAAGTTAAGTTAGAGTATCCTTTAATTGCGAACTCTTCTACAGAAATAGCCTGTCCAATGCCAGTTTCACTTAAAAATAAAAGGTCTGGTTTAGTCTCCTGTAATTGGGTTTCAACCTCTGGAAGGTTAGAACGTAGACCCCTGATGTTGGAGAAGGAGACATGGTAGTAGGGGTCTATATATATATGTATATATATATATATATATATATATATATATATATAGATGTAAGTGCAAAATATATACAAAAAGTAAAACGTAAGCCGAAACCACTCTAGAGCTCTTTTAGCTATCACATCATCAACAGAAAATTATATATAATGAAATGTCCATTTCCAAAGTAGGACTACTTTTAAAAGGAATACTTGCTTGTAAACCATATCGTAAACTGGATTCATATCTTAATTTCATCACGACTTTTATGACATTTTCCGCATCGCCCTTACACATTTCTCTCCCTTTACCCTCTGAAAGGAAACTATTCTACAATTTCCTTACAATAGTAAGAAACAATTACTGTTGATTGTTTTTTTTCAAGTTGTTTCTTCTTTAGTCTTAAATCATACAAATTGGCCGTATACATACATCTATATCTATGTATAAATGTAACTATATCTGTCTATAAATGTGTATATATATATATATATGTATATACAGACCCATATTTCCTTATATGTATTAGATATGCATGTATTATTTATATATATAGATCTGCATATATATATATATATATATATATATATATATATATATATATATATATATATATATACCGAGAGATGTGTATAAATTTTACACGTGTGTATTGTCTGTATTGTGACATGGTCATAGTTATCTATCTTGTGTGTCCATGTGTATATGTGTGTGTTACATATATACACAATATAAGGATATCTTACGACACGTAACCTTTCTTCTTTTTTTGCCCTGTGCCCTTAGAGACGATTCATGCATGCTATCAAAAACACGACTTTTATATTGTTGTTTGGAGACTGCCTTTATTGTGGATTTTCTCTGTTTCCTAGAAGGCATCTTCATCGCCGAATTGTTTCAGATCTCTTCTTTTTTTCAGTTTCTTACCTTTAATAAAGATTGTCTCGTTCCGCCTGAGTGATTCAAGTCAACTTAAAGAACGCTTTGGCTTTCTGACCGTGAGTATCGTGTGTCACCCTTACATATTGAGGTGTGCGTGTGACGTTGTAGCATACCGTTAAGCAGTTAGCACTAAAAATGCACTGACCTACCTCGTTACCCCTGCTAGCAGGCAGGTGGAACTCGTCTGTTAATCAAAGTCGACAAGTTTTAAAACTGTCAGTTTTAACTCTCAACCGATCGGCGCTTAAGTTAAACACACGAAAGTTAGTTCAAGTAAGTACTCCGTTATTGACACATAGCATATGTATGTGTATATAGATTTCCTTCTATACGTGTATATGACTATATATAAATCAAATCTAATAGTGTAATTAGAGATTGTATGATAATCTAAACAAAAAAGTTCTAATAAATATTAGTATCAATATTTATAAGCAGATTCCAAGCAGATAAGTGAAGTTCAATAATAAAGATACAAACATAAGATAACTAGAAAGTTTAGTTAAATTATGTAAGAATTGCGACTAAATTTATTTTTTGTCGAAAAGATTTCGACAAATAATTAAGGCTTTTTTCTCAATCCATCGATTTTCAACGAAGAGTTAAACTTTCATTACAAAAACAATTATAGTATATATATATATATATATATATATATATATATATATATATATATATATATCATATAGCAAAACAATTATAATATATATATATATATATTTGCATATATATATTACATACCAAAACAATCATAATATATATATATATATATTATGTACCAAAACAATTATAGTATATATATATATATATATATATATATATATACTATAATTGTTTTGGTAATATATATATATATATATATATATTACAATTGTTTATATATATAAATATATATATATATATATACTTCATTTACTCACATAAAAGTAATATACGAAAGTATAGATTTATGCGTAAACTTTAAGTATTTACTTCAAAAGTGCTCGATACGTAGGTAGATCTAGTTAGTAATTTATCCTACACTGAATATTCGGCGTTTCATCCACTCTAGGATTCCTCACGCTTATGCGTTATAACAATAATGCGCTTAAGCCTGAGGAATCCTAGAGTGGATGAAACGCCGAATATTCAGTGTAGCTTAATCGCCATATATATTTTATAAATTACTATATATATATATATATATATATATATATATATATATATATATATATATATATATATATATATATATATATATATATATACCTAAACAGACGTGAGGAATTATAAGTGTTGCTTATAAACAAATTATTAAGACATAAATTAGAACATAAATGTAACTTATACTGTTAATTGAAGAATAACATTGAAGTGATAATGTTCAAACTAGCGAAAATATAAATACAGGAACAGTTGTAAAATCCAATAAATCCAGAATAGATGTTTTTCATAGAAAATTCAAGACTGAAAACTAAACGACAAATAAGTTGGCTTATTTCTTTTACATAACTCGACATTTAGGCAAGCGAAATTTTAAAATACATAAACTGAACCCCCGCACCCGCAAGTTTACTTTGGAAAATACCAGTATTTATGGAATGAAACTGAGAGTATCCTTTTAACATTATCATCTGAATTTATTAGTATATATTTAGTTTATGTCGTAACACTTATGTTGCAAGTAACATTTCCCCTGATGCATTAGAAATCCATAGATTATTTTTACATCTTTATCGAACATTAAATTCCGCCGGAATTATTTAAGTTAATATTGCCATTTATATGCATATATATGTATTTATATTCATATATATATATATATATATATATATATATATTTATATATATATATATTTATATATATATTCATATATCTGTATTTATATTCATATATATGTATTTATATGCATAAATATGTATTTATATTCATATATATATTCATATATATATGTATTTATATTCATATATATATGAATATATATACATATATATTCATATATATATGTATTTATATTCATATATATATATGTATTTATATTCATATATATGTATTTATATTCATATATATGTATTTATATTCATATATATGCATTTATGTGTATATATATATATTCATATATATGAATTCATATTCATATATATATGTATTTATATTAATATATATATATTCATGTATATGTATTTATATGCATATATATATATATGTATTTATATTAGTATATATATTCATATATGTATTTATTTATATGCATATATATGTATTTTTATTCATGTATATGTATTTATATTCAAATATATGTATTTATATTCATATATATGTATTCATGTACATATATATGTATTTATATTCGTATATATATATTCATATATATGTATTTATCTTAATATATATGTATTTATATGCATATATTTGTATTTTTATAATATATATAAATATATATGAATACATATATTTATATACATATATATATATATTTATATTCATATATATGCATGCACATTTACATATGCGTATATATTAATATATGTATGTGTGTATATATATTCATATGTGTATATATTAATATATATGTATATATTCATATATATATATATATTTATATATACATTCGTCCATATCTCTATGTTCATAAATATATTTATATATATATATATTCATGTGTAAGTATTTACATGTTTATACAAATATCTATTCATATACATATATTCATATATATATATATATTTATGTATATATAAGAATATATGCATTATATGTATGAATATATATATATATATATTCATATATATATATTTATAATCATAATATTTGTATATATACATACTCATATGTACATGTATATATATACACACATATATATATTCGTATATATATACATTGATATACAGGGTGGCCGAAAAGTCCCAGGACACTATACATGTATTTTTAATAAAACACAGTATTTTTTAATGAAACACACAGAAAAAAATACTTTTTACTTTTCGGCCAGTGTCCTGGGACCTTTCGGCCACCCTACATATATATATATATGTATTCATTCAGATATATTTTTATATATATTTATATGTATAATCGCCGGATATATAATAATATCTACAATCATATATATATATATATATATCTGTATATATATATAAAGTCATATACCTGCAAGTATATTCATACTTTTATATGTTTATATATATTATATATATATAAAAATATATTTATATATGTGCATTCATGGATATATATATATATATATATATATATCTCGGTATTTCATGTATATATACATATTTCATGTATATATACATATTCATATATATGCATATATATCCATACATATAGATATATATAGATGCATGCACATTTATATTTATATATGTTATCATATATATATATATATATAACTAGATATATTTATATATTTATGCATATTTAAATATATATGTATATCCATATATTTAATAACACACACACTAGCGTGCACGCACCCGCATATATATATATATATATATATATATATATATATATATATATATATATATAGTCTTCCACATATAGTTCTCTTTCGCTGTATCACAGTTCATCAGTGCGGCTAGGCATATCTATATACTTTTCTTTGTGCATTATCATTTCGTTATTGGAACCGGGTTAAACAGAAAAGATCCCAATCACCTAAGCAAAAGTTACTTACTTAGTGATACGCAATACTACTATTTTATGTACTAGCAGTAATATATCATAGGATTAGTGCATCTTTCGACACGTGCTTATTTTCTAGGATAATTTCAATCTTTTTACAGAGGGTGCAAGATCTTCAGCTAAGAGATTGCTTGAAATGTCTTCTTAGGTTTTAAACTGTTTCACTCTGATATGTTTATTAGAGAAGTAGTTGATGGGCAGAAACCATAAGCTCTTAGTTATTATGCTGGCGTTCCTTAAGGATCTATTCTGGGCTCATCTCTATTCCTGATCCTATTCAACGACCTCCCAAATCACAATCTTAGAACATCCGTAGACATGTATGCAGACGACATTTCCATCTATGGCAACACTCTAAAAACAGAAACTGGCCCATATCTCTCTTATTCCCTTTTCCTCTTATCTTTGGCTAGTAATACAGTGGGGGACAGCTTGCTGATTAATTTTAATGTATCTAAAACTATGACTCCTTCTTTTCATTATCAACGTTCTAACCATCATCTAACTTTTTTTTTAATGAAGGTTCTCGTCTTGTGGATGCTCTATGTTGTGATAAGCTTTCTGATCTGTAATCGAGTACTTACATCAAATCCGTTGCCAAATTCACTGGCAAACTGTTGGATCATTCTATTTTTATTAGGAAAAACGGGAATGTATTGTTTTACCAAAACCCCAAGTCTGAAAAGGCACTATAATGAAATTCCTGTTCCAGTGTTTAAAAATTTGCCCGAATTGGAATTGCCTGAATCTTAAAACGCCCAAGCCTCTGTTTTGTTTACTGACAGTAATAATGCTACCCTTTCAGATGTTGGTTTCCCTCCCTCTTCCTTACCACAACATTTTCACAAGAATTTAATTACATGGACTAGAGATCTCAACTTTTCTAAGGAATCTACTGAAGTTTTAGCTTTAAAACAAAGTAGAAAAAGCCACTTCAGCCTGAAACTATTACATATTTCTAACGCAATAGCCATATAAAATTCTTACCATATGGCAACGACGTTGCTGGCCTGCTGCGATAGTCCGTCTCGAACAGTATTATTCTCAAGATTGGGAACTTTTAATATACGACATAATCACGTTGACACACCGGTTCCTGTCAGATCACCGAAGTTAAGCAACGATGCGCCAAACCAGTACCAGATGGGTGACGGTTTGGGACTTCCAGGTGTTGTATGTGTTCTCCGTTTATCTTGCCATTGTTTCAAGTCGTCCTAGACCTCTTCTTGCCACTGGACTCAAGCAGTGTCGATTCAGGAGAGGTGTGGTTGAAGATTGCGCAACCCTTACCACATAATTACACGCGCAGCTGCTCCAACATTGGGTATCCTTTGTGTTTCAAGACTTAATGGAGGCATCGGTAACTTTTTATAAACAGTTACAAAAGAAGTCTAACATACGTTCTTTTTCACAATGGAAACTTATATAGCTCAATTCCTCTAGGCCACTCAGCGACCCTCAAAGGAAAATACGACGGAATTGTTCATCGCTACCAACTGTTTATTGTATATAATTATAATTATATAATAAAGTAATTTCTGAAGCACAACGTCCCACACGTTATAATGGTACAATTTCAGCTTTTATAGCCCTTGAACGGTCTGATTTATGAACTGATGAATAGGATGTCTTACTTCTAAAAACAATCCGCATATATATATATATATATATATATATATATATATATATATATATATATATACAAATATATATATACAAATATATATATATATACAAATATATATATATATATACAAATATATATATATATATAAATATATATATATATACAAATATATATATACATAAATATATATATATATGTAGAAGTACGAATATGATTGCAATAATAGAAAAATTTATATCAACCATGACATATTAATTTAAATTATTTTATACATGTCCTTTTATAGAATTGCAATTCTCTTTTCTGCAAGAGAATGCGCACGTATATTGAACTCCTAATCGATTATGGTAATGACTTTTAGTATTTTGAGCGCATAATACGTGCCAATAAGGAACAATAATCTCTTTAATGACAAAAGGACACTATTACAAGTGAGGCGTTTTTACAGCCCGTTTCGATAAAATAGATTAAAGATGCATGCGTTATATTAACTGAATGCTTTGAATACAAACGTTATAGCTTAGCGCTTATATATTTATCTACATTTCGGATTCATCTGCAATAATGAATAAAATGTAGATAAAATTCAACGATAAAAAGAAAGAGGAATACATGCGTAAAGTAGAGAAGGTTTACTATGTAAAAGTACTCATACACATTTATAGGTATTAGAAAAATCTATATATCTTTACTATTATAATAAAAGGAAAATTGTCTATCTGTGTTTTGGTGTGTGTTTGTGTGTGTTCTTTCTCTAATGACTCGGAAACGAAAAAGTGTGCTTAGAAAGGTTTGGCATCGGAAGGCTTCGATAAATATCCATAATCCATAATCGAAACAATACGATGAAAGCAGGAACAGAATATTAGTTAACACCTTACACTGCCTAACATCACAAGCGGATTTGAGAAGTTTATTACGACATAAGTCGAAAAATTTGTACTATAAATTCAACAGTAGCTACTTTGATAAGACAGGAGGATTTTCGAATGGTTATTTATGTGAAGAGCACAATTGAAACATGATACTTGACTTTTTACTCTAAAACCCAAATTCAAACCATTATCACCCACACGAAAAAAAAAAAACAAAAAAAATAAAACAGAAGACCAGGAATTCCAAAATCAACAGTTGTTTATTTAATAAGACAGGGGCGCATTCGAGATGAATGTTTCTGCTCGGAGAACAATTAAAGCCTAATACTTCAATTTTGTATTTTAAACTTAAAATCAACCTTTATGGTGTCCACATTATGTTTACGGCAGAGAAATATAGACTTCCATATATTGTTGACAAAGTCTCTACTAGAGGCATGTGAGGCTTCCTTCCGGCGCAGTGTGAGGGGTCTGCAATGAGAGTAGACACCCAATTGATTTGATTAGAAAGTACGCGATTACACCGATTTTGATTACGGTAAAAATATGTGACTCATCATTTCTCATCATTACATCCGGATAGCGTTGGGTATACCTGCTAGAATATATATATATATATATATATATATATATATATATATATATAATTTAATAATGTTTTTAGGGATACACAATTTAAATATATATAAATGGCTACGAGTTTTTGTGGAAACTTCTTATGCCAGGTTTTTAAATAAGGATACGAAATAAAGTGCTATATTAATATTTAAATATGTTCCTGACAAACGATGCGTCCAGGATAAATGTTTTCGCATGCTTCATTTCCTTTAAGAGAAATTTCTTTAAATAATGTTCTATTGTTAAGTGTTTTTTATTCAAGAAGTCTGAAGAAAGCTGGTTATGTGAAGATTTTCAAACGACATAATGCTTGAAATTGCCCAACCGATATTGAAACAATTGTAACTTACAATGAAATAAACTTTTTGTTGCTACCAATTCCTTTTTTGAAGTCTTGGTTTTGTTAATAGAGTATATATATATATATATATATATATATATATATATATATATATATATATATATATATATATATAACTACTTCATTTACTCACATAAAATTAATATACGAAAGTATAGATTTGTGCGTAAACTTTAAGTATTTACTTCAAAAGTGCTCAATACGTAGGTAGAGCTAGCTAGCAATTTATAAAATATATATGGCGATTAAGCTACACTGAATATACGGCGTTTCATCCCCTCTAGGATTCCGCATAAGCCTGAGGAATCCTAGAGTGGATGAAACGCCGAATATTCAGTGTAGCTTAATCGCCATATATATTTTATAAATTACTATATATATATATATATATATATATATATATATATATATATATATATATATCACTGCAAAAACAAATAATATGTGTATGGGAGAGAGAGAAAGATGAGAATTGTTTTGTAAAATTACTTACAACATATCATATTTGCAAGTGAAAAAGGAATTGTAAACGATTTGCATGTAAAAAATGAAATCGTAAAACGTGATTAACGGTCTGTATATGATGATGCATCTGTAATTACATAACTATATATATATATATATATATATATACATATGTGTGTATATAATATAATATAAAGACATCTATAAACATCTAGATATTTTCTATGTATTTATTGTTTAATAAATCACGAATTATTTTTACATACATATTTTTAGGACACATTTTTCGGATGTTTCCTCCGCCTTCTCAATTGTAAATGTGCGCACCCAAAGTGGTAATCGAAGGGGATATCATAATACAATTGGTGAGACAAAAAGTGTTTTTTATGTGTGACGCGTGAATACATATACCAGCACGTTTATAATTAAAGAGACCAATTACTGTCTGTGCTGTTTCATGAATTGTACTAAACACAAGTTGACAAACATATATTATATAGTGTATTATATATATTTATATATATATATATATATATATATATATATATATATATATGTGTGTGTGTGTATGTGTGTGTCCGTGTTTGTGAGCGTGCGTGTGTGTATGTGTGTTAGTGTATTTCTAATCTGAATAATATATATATATACACAGGTATATAAATACCACATATATAATAATTTTACATAAAGCAATACGCACATGTATGTATATATATATATATATATATATATATATATATATATATATATATATATGTATACATATATATATAGTATGTAATGAATATATTTATATATGGCAATTAAGACACACGGCGAATTCTTACGAGAATAAAACGCGAGATATTCTATATAGCTTTATATGCATCAATATTTTCATAATTTACTACCTAGCTTTACCTATGTATTGAGCACTCTTGAGGTAAATACTAAAAAAATTACGAATTAAATTATATTTTCGTATATTATCTTATGTGATTAAATGAAGTAATCATATAAATATATATATATATATATAATATAAAGCTGAATGTGTATGTGTGTGTGTGTGTGTGTGTGTGTGTGTCTGGTCACGAATAGGCTCCTATATGGTTGATTATCTTAAAAAAACTGATTACATATAATAATAGAAGATGTATCGAGACACAGAAATGGGTATCTTTGATCTAGCAGAACGGTGTTTCATTAACATTGTGGGGTTTGCGTTCGCGCCTGGTCCACAAAGTATGGAAAGAAAATATTAAAAAATTAAAAAAAAAAGCTTACAAGTGTTTTTGATATAGATGTACATAAGAATACTTTGATAAGTAAGTTGTAACTTACATAACATAAGAATACTTTGATAAGTAATTTGTAACATAAATGGGGATGGTATAATAAAATTGTGTGGTCTGCGTTCGCGCCTGGCCTCCATAGAATAGAAATAGGCACAAACTTTAATAAAGATTTTTTTCATATCTATCTTCGTAAGTATACTTTGATAATTATGTCTTAGGTTGAAGAAATATGGTATAATAAAATTATGGGGTGTTCGTTCGCGCCTGACCTCCATAGAATGGAAATATGCCAAAAAGTTTAACAAGGTTTTTAATGTAAATCCACAGAATATTGTGATAATTGTTTCAGTGTGAACAGGCATGGTGTAATAAATTATGGTGTTTATCTATTTTATTTTTACTTCCATCATATTTGGTTTTGATACCCCAAAATCAACCTAAATTTACAATTCTTCCTTTTCATAACCAATCATCCTTTCATAAATGAGAGTCCATTTTCTGTAGGCGGTTTTTTTAACCCAGTCAATGACGGGTACTTTTGCTAGTCTACATATATATATATGTATATATATATATATATATATATATATATATATATATATATATATATATATATAGCAAAAGTTCCCGTCATTATATATATATATATATATATATTATATATATATATATTATATATATATATATGTATTTATACAACCTGAATAATATATATATGTATGTATATATAAATATATAAATATATATATATATAATTATATTTAAAGGAGGTTAGAACAATAGTCTAAAGAGCTGAGTGTATTTTAATGTAACAGTGAAATTTCTAGTTTAATTAAAGTACAGGAAAGAAAAAGTGCTCGTTGTAATTTAGATATATAATAAGCTCGATAGTTAAATGTCCTAGAGCTAATTCAATATTAAGTAATGTGATTGATAATTTAAAATTTAAAAATCAAATTATAATTAAATTAAAAATCCGTTTCATAAGAAGGAACAACAACAAAATCAATTATCTGTACGATCGTTTCGGAAAACAATGCTTTTTATTGTGGTATACATCAAGTTACGTACAATAATTACATATAGTTTTTTAATAAGCAAGGTCTCCTCGTCAGAAAATTTTGAAGGGTTTTTATTGAATTTAAAAGATACCATAAATAAACCTAGCATTAAAAGTGAGGCAGATGAATCTGAAAAAATTGAAATAAAAGGTCTGGATTTAGAATTTATAAGAAAATTAATATGGGTTAGAGATAGAAATAAATAGAGAAAAATATAGATTTGAATTTACATTATAAGTTTGGTTTAAAAATATATAGATATTTACCTTTTAATTTTTCGATTTTAGAAATCAGGAACTATGGTTAAAATACTCATTTAGATGTTTGCTATAGCTTTTTATCTTATTGAATGATGAATTTTAAAAGGGGGTGGGACGCCCGTGCAATAAATTATTTGCGTTAGCGTATTTTTGATTTAAAGACGCTACGGTTTATATTTAGAATGTTGCTTGTGCAATTACATGTTGTAAGGGGAGATAATTGTCATGTTTTCTTTACTTTATTTATTTGAAGGGTGTAAAGGAGATAATTAGTCTAACTTTATTTATTAAAAAAAATCTAATCTATTTTTACTAATAAGTAATTTTTAATGATTTAAGGTGGTTTATATTTATTAAATTTAAACCAACGTTTATGACTGCATGTAAATATAAGCTCCTGTCTTGAATTTAATAGTGTGGTTGTTTTTTTTATATATTCATATTTAAAAATTTTTAGGGTCTCTTTTGTACATAGTGCACAAAATTTATCTCCTGGTTTATATGATTTGCAAGTCTCAATTAATCGCCATTTTAAGTTGAAAGAAATATTGCTGTTTTTTAGTTGCCAAATATAGTTGGATAGAGTAGTTTGGTTTGACAGAGAGTTATTTTTAAAATAATGTTTGTGCGTTGAAATTCTATGTTTTATTAGGCCTCTTGCTTATTGTGATTATTTTCCGTTAGGTCTGTAGTTGGATTATTATATGGTGGGTTGATTAGTAATTGATCGGTAGATTGGTTTAAGTTGGTGTTATTATTTAATCTGGTAGTTGAGTTATGGCTGTACATAGGTTCATGTAGATTTGGAGTTTTTGATACTGTGCAGCTATAGATAACATTTTTAATTTTACATGAGCCTTGTAGGGGACATTTATTTTTTCTTCTACAGTTACAGTCCGATGTATTTTGTATAGTTGTATTTTGTAGTTTATTAATTTTCTTATTATTAGAGCTAATTATTTTCTGATGAAGGGTAGGCATAGTAGAGTAAGAGACTTTAATTGTGTTCTTATTGAAAATTTTATTATATCTATGGGGGGCTTTAAAGTTCTTATCTAATATTTTAAAAAATTCTCTGGCTATGTTTGTCTCTAGGTTTTTGGAATATGGGGGGGTTGAACAATAAGATCTCCTTATATCTATTCTTACGTTTACGGGTTTTGGTTTGCTGTTTATTTGTATTATTATCTAATATTTGTGGTTTGGTTTTATCTTTTTTTGTCTTTTGGTTATTTTTCTTTACTCGCATACGGGAATACATTGCCATATTATATGTTATTACGCTCTTAATTGGTTTATTTTCAATGCAGTTTATGTTTCTATCATTTTTATTTATGAATTTAATTTGTGAATTATATCCAGAGTTTTTAAGGGCCTCATTATAATATTTTTCATTTTTGGTAAATATGGATTTAGTAGAAGACAGTCTAGAAATTCTTAAAGCGATATTGGGAACTATTGATTTTAATATTGATTTAGGGTGGTTTGATTGATTGTGGACATATAGTAGTGATTGGTTAGGTTTATGATAGGGTTCAAAGGTAGAATTCTCAAGATTTAAGGTTATGTCTAAGAAATTAACACTTTTTTTTATTAGGGTCGATTTTTATACTATGTCCATAATTTTTAAATAATTTATGTAGAGCTTTAATTACTTTTTCATAATTTTTATTAGTAGAGTTAGTTACGAAATGTGCATCATCTCTATATAGTCCTTCTTCAAGATTGAACTGTTTATGGAGTATACAATGTATTTCATTTAAAAGGAAAAGACCAACTAGATCAGTGACCTGAGTCGAATCTGTCGATCCCATTAAAATGTTGAAGTGGTTAGGGGTATTTTTCCTGGTCCAATATTTATTATCAAATGTTATTTAAATTATTTAATAATATATATAATTATATATATATATATATACACAAAACTATAGATTCATATTTAATATAATATATATATATATAAGTACAATTACACATACATAAACTTACGCATACAGAGCGGAAGCAAGGCATAGACGGATAGATAACTGATAAACAATTTGAACTTATACCTGAGAGAAAAACGGTCTCTTATGTGTCCATTATCCATTAATATGTGAATGCTTTCAATAAATGTGTGTGTGTTTTTTTAAAATCTCCTCCGTGTTCTAGTTTTATAATTATATTTTATTCAATTTCTAAGTTAATTATCAACTGAGCTATAACCCCCTCCTATGTCTGTAAAATATTCCAAGGTAAAAGCACAGCAAAGAATACTCTCATATTTTCTCTTTCTGTTCTCTGGCCCTGTCGGAGGGGCAGTAGAATACGCTGACTGCCCCCCCCCTTCAGAGGGTAAAAGTCCCTCAATGGGGGTCCTTGATATGACCTTAAACTATATCCAGTGGTGAGATCCCAGCTTGTGGGCTTTGGGGAGTGTGGAGCCACCCTTTAATTACCATTGCTCCCAGGTCCACTCTGACCCGGAGTGGTAGTACCTGTTAGGGTCCCAACTATGGATTAAATAGAAAATGACGTGAAAACAACAAATATATTCAATTAAAAGAAATTTTTCTTCAAAATCTTTGGATTCGGCATTAAATAACCCGAAAAGGGTTGATATGCCGTAAAACAAAAACCAACCAACTTTCTGTTCTCTCTCTTCCTCTCTTATATATCTTATCTTTATTCACATAAAACAAAACAAGTATACTTCCTAGAAGATCCAATTCATAGAGCAAGGTGCCATTAATAACCGACTCTATAACTATTGGAGATTTTGTGCCATCCTCTTAAATAATCAATTACTCTTAATTAATACTTTATTCATCCAACCAATGGTTTCCACTTCTCCCATTGGGGCAATCATCGTACAATATTCTCGCTGTCCCAGAAGATTTACTAAGTGATGACACGTTAGTAAAAATAATAAAAAACGAAAGCAAATATAATACTATTATTAGTCATATTAGCAGTAATTAATTAAAAAGAGAAACGCATAGCACTTCTGATTATCGCCATGAAACATGAAGTTGCGGTAATATTTTATTGCAATTTCATGGTTTTAGCAATAATCAAACACATTTCTAATTATCGTTTACACTATGAAACTGCGTAAAATTTTTATGAGTAATTTTATGCTTTTCACGACGTTATGGATGATGAGAAATATCATGAATTATTATTTAGATCAATTAATGCTGATCGCAGTTTTTACCATGCGGTCTTTCGTTTGATTCTAAGTCGTCATCTATTGTTTATATATATATATATATATATACATATACATATATATATATATATATATATATATACACATATATATATATATATATATTACATATTTTGGTGAGTTTCGTTTCCTATGGGCTCGAAAACAACTTCGCCTATATTTATAAAATTTTAATGGAAGGTAGCTTATGTGGCTTGCAGTGTACTTAAATATGTATCGCTAATCGGTAAGTGTTATGATCCGATGAAAGAAGGAACAGACGATTTTGACCAAATTTAACATCTTGCAGGGCTTACGATCACCAGTGCGTTTAAGAAATATTATTACCACATAAGCTGAAAAGCTAGGCATAAAAACATCAACAGTATGTTCGTGATATTACAGGCGTGCGTTCGAAGGTAACGTCTTTTTTAAAGCACTACTGCAACCATGATATTTGAACTTTTTAATTTTAACTTAAATTCAAGCGATTATCACCCCGATGTAGTAAAGCCAGACATTCATAGTAAGTTCTTTGATATGACAGAGGCAGGTTCGAAATGAATATTTCTGTTTAGAGCATGATTGAAATATGGTACTTGACTTTAGAATTTGAAGCTTTAATTCAAGCCATGATATATACAAATACTTTTATAAAATATTTAGTGGGTTCTATACAGTGCAGTATAGACTACAGTGTACTGCAGAATAAATCATTGTGGGTTGGTATGTAAAGTTTCCTCCCGGTTCACCGCGATATATTCCCAACCAGTGAGGGATGTCATCGATTTCTATGACAATAAAAATGAAATGAAACATTTCTGAGCATCATTCAATCCAGGGCAACGTCGGGTCGCTAGTGTATATATACACACATATATATTCTTTTTTCCAATTTTTCTGGATATCTTTCCATTCGCTGAGCAATCTTTTTTCATTTTTGCTGGCGTTGGTATAGAATGGCGCCCAACGGTTTGTTCAGCCATACTTATTTCAAGCACTTTCTAGCGGTGCATTCGATTATCATCAAGAGCGAGTATTTGTGTTATCGTTTTATTTTATTTTCCCTTTTAGACTTGGCGTATTTATAGTTTTTTTTATTAGTTACTAGCAGTTCCGCCTGGTTTGATAGCACTGTTCAGAACTTTATGTGAATATGTATATATTAAAATTATGAATATGTACGGTAATGTCTTTCTATATAATAGTCTTCCTTAACAACCATAGAGAAAAGTTGGTAGAGACCGTAGACGTCAAATTAAAAAAAAAAACTTTGACCCAAATTCTGACTCGTTTAACATTTATTGTTTTGGGCTCAAGTTAAATTAATATGTTTTACCCACATCTAAGTAACCTACATCTACAATTTCAAGTGTCGGAGGAGTTGGTAGAGTCTGCAAAGGTCAAATATGTCATCCTCTTGCCCGTTAAATCTTTTCCCCCAAACTTATGAAAAAAGTGTGCTGCATGTCTGCATACACTTTATACCAAATTGGCTTAATACTTTACCAAAGACCGCAAAGGTCAAATCTTTTGACTTTTGACCTCTTGGAAGCCAAATTAAAAGCTTGCCCTACTTCTAATACCTTTTAGGTAAAATTCCAAATGTTTAGACTTGGCTTAGTTATTTGGTTGACACCGAAAAGATCAAATTATGTTTAACTTTGACCTCAATTTTGACCACTTAATCATTACTCTTTTGGGCTCAAATCTTATTATAACGTTAGATACATGTCCAATAAACCTATTTATAAAATTTCACGTCTTTAGTCGGAGGAGTTTAGTAGAGTTCTCCAAGGTCAAATCGTTGAACTTTTACCCCTCAACAACAAAATTTCTTGCCGAAAACCGATAAAAACAATTTTCCAAATCTCAATACCCCTATGTCAAATGTCGAGTTATTTGGTAAGCAAATTTACACAGACAGACAGATAGACACACACACACACACACACACACACACACACATAATTTTCACTTTTGTAGATGTATAGATAAAGGTAAGTGCAGGAAAGTTCCGGGGAATACTGTTTATTTTTTATTTCGATTTTTTTATTTTATAGTTTATTTATTTAGTTTCTGTTAGTTATTAAATGCTGTTAGTATATTTGTCCCGGTGATAAATGAGATTCGAATATTGCCGTTTTTATAGAATGAGGTGCCCAGACCTTGTTGTTCAGCTATATTCTTCACAAGCGCTTTCTATTTGTGCACACGACGACTAAAATTACTAGAAGCTATACTTATAAAAAAAACTACGACCGCGATTACGGAGTTGTTTTCTTGGCAACTCGACCCGCGTAACTCGTAGGAGAAATTCTGATAGTTCCATTCTGCGCCTGTATGGTGGGTGAAACAGCACTGTCTAGCTGAACATTGTCACACATTCTAAAGTCTTGAAAATAGTGGTGATCTTAGTTTTTCTCTAACTTTATTCCGTACATCTGGACCTTCAGCTTTGGCAACGTTTTAAGTGTCAGAGCTGTTATTCAACAATGGCTCCCAAAAACCCAGTATGCTGACGCACTTCCGTCCACACAAGATGGTGCACATATATTTGCGTAGGCACATCTAATTCCTTAACTTATTGAGAAGATGCTACAATTTTAGCGACTGCCTGCTAGATGCTAGTTCGTAGTGGTGACATCACATTTTGTCAACAGAGATAATTTAGTCCAAGAATTTGTCACATTAAGCTTTTTACTGAATCAGCAAGTCTTACAAGACTGTTATTGGGTGTTATGGCTATACATAGACATGTGGACCGCGCTTTAAACTGCTCTGATCTCCTTGAACTCGACAAAACCTTCTTTTAACTCTGCTGAAATAAAATGAATCGGTTTGGTAAATGTTTACCAGGTGCTAGTGGATATATATATATATATATATATATATATATATATATATATATATATATATATATACTAGCAAAAGTACCCGTCGTTGACTGGGTTCAAAAACAGCCTACAGAAAATGTACTCTGATTCATGAAAGTATGATAGGTTATGAAAAAGAAGGTTTGTAAAGAGATAGCTTCGAATTTGGGAGGATCAAAACCAAGCAATATATGATGAAAGTAAAAGTATAATAGATAACACCCATAATTTATTATACCATACCTGTTCACACTGAAACACTTATCACAATATTCTGTTGATCTATATTAAAACACCTTGTTAAACTTTGGTACATATTTCCATTCTATGGGGGTCAGGCGGGAACGAACACCCCATAATTTCATTATATCATATTTCTTCAAACTGAAACATAATTATTAAAGTATATTTACGCATATAGATACGAAAAGTCTTTATTAAAGTTTGTGCCTATTTCCATTCTACGGAGGCCAGACGCGAAGGCAGACCCCGCAATTTTATTATACCATCCCTATTTAAGTTAAACCATACTTATCAAAGTATATGAAAAAACACTTGTAAACGTTTGTTTTTTCATTTTTCATTTTTTTTATTTCCATACTTTGTGGACCAGGCGCGAACGCAGACCCCACAATTTTTATGAAGCACCGTTCTGCCAGATCAAACATACCCATTTCTGTGTCTCGATACATCTTTTATCATTATATGTAATCAGTTTTTTAAAATAGTCAACCATATAGGAGCCTATTCGTGACCAGACACACACACACGTACACATTTAGCTTTATATATATATATATATATATATATATATATATATATATATATATATATATATATAGTACTGTTTCGTTGTATTACAACGCATGAGTGCAGCTATCTATGACAAGAAACGTCCTAAAATTAGAATCGATTGCTTATTTAGATGACAATTCGCAATAAACTCCAAGTAATTAGTATCATAATCAAACGCAAAATGCAATTTTTAAGTGAATGTTTCCTTTTGAAATCGTTAGATTATGGCATTCTTCTTCAAATAAAATGTATTTATGTTTTCATCAATGAAATGTTTGAAATTGTACTGAATAACAGTCGTTTTTTGACAATTTCAACATATCATTTCTTTAATAACGCTAATAATTTTTCCATTATTCTGTAATAAATATCTTTTTGAGAAAATCAGCTCCACACCTGTTATTTATTTAATCTGTCAGGTGTGAGGAACAATTAAATTAGATATTACATTACATGCCCGCACACTGCTACAAATTAAACGCACTCACTGACACAGATATCCATAGATAAGATAGAAATCTCGAGTTGTTCCATAAATTACAAACAGTTTTCTTTGAGGAAAGGTTGTTTTAAATTTCAGAGAATGACAAATTTCTTTCACATAAAATAAGTAATTCTCATAAACACTTGAAATCAATCAAAGAAAGTGTCTCTACTATCGTTTTGTGAGAGAATGCGTTTTTCTTTCTTTAAAGGTAAATGTAGTACACATGCCTGTTGACTTTTTTCTATGTGTAAGATGAATATGCATCTAGTTCTGCACTTACATAACCGTGTGTTCTTAAGAATGAGAGAGTGTATGAACTAACTATATTCGTCTGTTCGGAGAACCGTGTGTATGTTTGTGTTACGTATTAAGCGTTATTTTAGAAGGCACCAAATATGATAGTATATTACGTTGTCCTTATTTAGATGACAACTTATATATTCGTTGTTCATTTTAGTGCTATAGAGACAGTCTTAGGAGTGTTCATATTGTTGAGTGTTTTGAGATGCTAGATATTATATATATTCATTGTGAGTGTTCATATTGTTGAGATATAGAGACAGGTCTTACATATAACAAGACAGACAGATAGGGTACATCTTACTACAGGAGAACTAAGCCTGTAATTCAATGAAATGTGATTTAGGAATATCTTGATAGATAGACCGAGAGTGCGTTTGACATTTACTTTTTTACAGTTGTACATTTTTATAAACACAAAGTTCATATTAATACAATTTCACTTTACCTTTGTTTTTGGTAGAATGACACAAGACAAGACGGTAATAATAAAAACACCTTGTGGTACGTTTATTCCTTCGACCGGTCGGACATGATTCTGTATTTCAGGGATTCAAAGTGGTTTACATGGCTATCTCTAAAACCTCTTGCTTACCAGAGGGTCTCTTGACTCTTTTAGCTTCTCCCGTCTAACTCCTCTCGCTTCTTCCAACTGGCTGATCCTGATTCTGACTTATCTAACTAAATCCATAACTCATAACCTCACTGCATGAGCAGCACGTGCCTCTTTGACATATGGCATGACATGCCTCCGTGTTAAGGCATGCATTGTTATTCACATGTGTCCTCCAAAGCCGACCCTCTAACCTAATTTTCGTAACCACTTTACAAATAACATTTTCCATTGTCCGTTTTTAAATTCCTTATTTTAATTTTCATTTTTATAATGGATACAAAATTCATCATTACATTCCTTTTTCAATAAACAGATATCTAACTATTTTGTGTGAGCTAAACAATGGCAATTCCGCATTCCTTATTTTCAATAACATTCTGTATTTATTTTAACTTATGATTGGAATTATCAATTCCAAATCTAGCTTCGCAAGTTCGAACTTTTGACTATCCTATTTCATATTTACTTACTTACAAGGCTGTTGTTCCTGTAACATTTGCAGCCGCTACGTTTTGTGACTATACCGTTATGTGTATGCTTTATACCAATTGACACTTCGCCGCGATGGGAGTTGGTAAAATGTAGTTGGGACGTCATTCTTCTTTCTGCTTGCGTGTTTACAATTTTAAAATACGCGATTTTCAGAACGATTATATCTTTCCTGTTCACTGTAGAATACACATATTTGGAGTTTTCCCCAATCAAGAATCAATATTTAATAATAGTAGCTGCTTCCTCGTGAATTAATAGAAACTTTGAAGCCTTTGACAAGTTATAATGAACTGGAGAGCACATTGGATAATGGAATTTATAGTTAGAACTATAAAATCCCTAAGCACTGTTTAAGACATTCTAAAGTAATAGAAATTAGATATTTTCTATATACTTCGTCGACGTACGTTGGGTTTTTGCATTTGTTTTGATGCTATTTTTTGTTGTCATCGGTCGTTAAGATGACATATTTCTCGACTTTAACTATGTTTTTACTAATCTACGGAGCACCATTTTGGATGAATAGGATTCCTCTACAATAAACAGCCGAATATTTTTTAATAGAATGTCACTAATTATCAAAACCCGTAAGCCACTCGAGAATAAAGCTTAATAAGTGCTCGGTAGTCATCAGGAGAACAACATACTAATCGTCAGTGTGCGGAAGTATTTAAAATGTAACTATTAAATGGGACTAGTTAACCTGCCCTTGTTCACATTGAACTTGAATACGGCCGTGTAATAGTCGGCTGGAAAGCAGATCAGCGGAACAGAGTTCCACAGAGGTACAGTTTCATGTAGAAGCGTTATTCATGAAATATACCTTTAGATTATAAAATAACATAAAACGTTGAACTTATGAATCTCTTCGGTGGTAGAATGATATTTACAGTTTACAACTATGGAAAAAAACTATGCATATTATGATAAAAGAGGAAATTGAAGGAAGTCTTGCTTTTTGATCTGATGTGCTCCATAGAAAATGTAATTATTCGTTTTATTAAAAAAAATACTTTTTATTATATTATTATTCTGTCGTTTTTATTATATTATTGTTCTGTCGTGAACTCTATTGGAATGTCTATATACTCACAACGAACTTTATATAAGCCCTAAAACATTTGCTGATATATATATATATATATATATATATATATATATATATATATATATATAGGGATATATATATATATATATATATATATATATAAACGGGTGTATTTATGTCTATCGGTCTGTCAGTCTGTCTGTCTCCATATTTTACAGTCTATCTTCTCCTACACTTAAAGTTGCAGAGTGGCCTCGAATGATTACATACTGTTTTTGTACCCGGTTAAAATTGATTTTTAGGTGTCAAAAATGGGTCAAAATATATTAAATCGTTAAACACTTTGTACATTCATCTCATATCATATTTAATTTTTAATCAGTTTATATTCGTGCCGTGGTAACATCAGCAAATTCATATCCTACAGTTACGTTTCAAGCTGATAGCACCTTTATACTGTTCTTTTTTTTACTTTTAAAATTGCAACTCTATAATAATATAAACGAAACCTGGACGAGTTAAAATACCATAATAAGCGCATTTATGCCCGGGCAGACCTCCTCCCCGCTAGTATATCCATATATATATATATATATATATATATATTTATATATATATATATATATATATATATATACTAAGTAGAAATGGTAAAAACTGAAGAAAGTGCTCAATACTGTTGTGGAGCAAATATGCGTTTTATTTTTTATTACCGTATCTTTCTGTTAAGTTACGTTATTGTTTCAGTTACCCGGCCGTTTTTTTTTTGTTTTTTTTTTGCCGTCTGTAGCTTCCTCACACTTTTAGAGAAACCTTCTGTAAGAGTCTGAGGAAGCTACAGACGGCCAAAAAAACGGTCGGGTTACTGAAACAATAAGATAACTTTACAGAAAGATACGGTAATAAAAAAAACGTATATATATATATATATATATATATATATATATATATATATATATATATATATATATACTACGCCGCCAAACAATCATACTTATATGCACACGCATATAATATATAGATTAAACAACACAACGCCGCTAAACACAAAAATTTTAAAAAACGCCACCTAGATACATTCATTATAAATGTTCTGTCTATATAATATATATTATTTTGTAAAGGTCAACAATTTATGAAATAATTAATCATTTGCTATGGTACTCCAATATATTAATAATTGAAAATTATACATATCTTTGTATATACATGTTTAAAATATCATTATCTCTGCATCGGTATAAGCAGCAAACATAGGGTTCAGTTACTTTGTTTTTCTATTCGTTCATAATTAATTTCATTAAACATATTAACTATAACAATAAAACATCATTGATTATGCCAGTTGATAGAGATCGTATATTATTTGCTATAAAATTTATTTTACACTTAGATAATTATTATTCGTCTAGAAAAAAATCATGCCAGTTTCTTTGAAAATTTGATTACTACCAGAAAACGTTGCAAAACTAAAAAATATTTTATTTATTATTTTATTAAATGACACCTGAAAGCATTCTCCAGTGCTTGGGAGTCTATATACCGTCGAGATAACAATTACAATAAGTAGTTCTAGTAGAATATATGAACTAATTAACACACAAAAAGATAAGAAGTTTTGCTGGGTTAAACTATATGTGTACTGGTTCAATCAAACTAACACACTACATTACAGGCTAATTCAAAACATTAAAGGAAGTATATATGAAGCAGAATTCTGGAATGCATGACTAATGGCAATCAAATAATACAAAACGAAATTTCATAACTGTGGACTACTGACCAAAAGCCAGAAAAGAAGCCGAACAGGCAAAAGAGGAACGCGAACGTATTATATACAATACATAGACCAACTCATCTATGAAACAACAGAACTCACGAGAATGATTAAGCTTTATTAGAAAACATCATGCAACTGATAAACGAGGAAAAAAATCTTCTATCCTTAATGTTGGGGAGACGCCCACTAATTAGCATACGTGGGTGAAAAGATATAGATAAAGGTATCAAGTTAGCAAGACCGGGGAGCTGTGTTTGAACGCCGGATAGGCAAGACGCTTGTGCCGGTTGCTACATGAAAGACTTTAACACGCCCTCTGCCGGACAATCTTCCAACTGCAGTACAACAGCATCTTTGTAAATATGTATTATTTTTTTGTTAGTATCTGTTCTTCAGATGCTGCACTTCTATTTCTTGTTCTCTTTCGGTGGAGGAGAAATCCTTCACGATCGAGACAATTTTTATTTTTGTACCTTTTCTCCACGTTAAAAAAACGACCCTGGTGTCTAACTCTGTCCCGTGGGGAGGCATAGTAAATAGGTACTTTCTGCGTTCGTGTTGTTATTGATACAGACACAACACTTAAGAAATCAAGTCAAAAAAACGTAAAAGCTAAAACGATTAAGTAGGACGAACTCCTCCCATACACTTCAACAGAAACCTTACAGACTTAAACAATTTAATTTATGCAGGTACCAAGACAGTATGTATGAGGTTTAAGGTAGTAAAAAGACGGGGAACGAAAAAGAACCAACAAAACCTGGATGAGAATTGAGGCTGAAACTTAGTTTAACAGACTTAAAAAAGAAGCCAAATCGATAAAAAACGATGAAAAAGTAGACATATAACCAGCAGGGAGAGACTATAAAATAAACAGGAAGAATCGAAGCAAGAAATAGCAGCATAAAAACGAAAATTAAGACAGTATCGATACAAATCTAAACAATGCCAGCAATACAGAACCTTTAAATACAATGCATGCCAATTTTATCAACATGTGAACAGAGATAAAGCACAAACAGAATAATCGGGTGGAACAGAAAGAAAAAGTGATTTGATTCTAATATAAGGAGTGCGACAAGATCATAATAGAGACACGAAATGGCTAAAATACATTAAGAAACAGTCACAGATAATCGAAAATGGCCAGATATAAAAATCGACAAGGAAACACTCAATAAAACCCCTCGAAAAATGTCAAACTTGAGAGCACCAGTTCATACACGCGTACTGGTTTAAAAAATTCACAACATTGCATGGAAGATGAATTCAGAATTTTAACAATGTATTTATAAAACAGACGTGCCAGAATGGATGACGAAAGGTAGAACCACGCTGGTACAAAAAACACGTGAAGTTAACATGTTTACCTACTACGTGGACACAGCATAACTGAGATAAAAATTCCCTTCATAATCGTGGACTACTCCTAGAGTAACAAAGGAAACAAGAAAAGAGTAACAAAGGAAACAAGAAAGGAAAAAGAGGAAAATATGCCTTTTTATATATAGGCCAAAAGATTCTGAAGGGATTAAAAAAGAAAAATATTGCCATAGCATGAATAAATTATACAAAAACATATGATAGGAGCCCGCAAGCACGAATGATAGCATGTCTGAAAATGTACTAAATTACAGATAAGATAATAAATTTGATAGAAAGTTCAATGAAGACATTGGGACGTGAATTGACATTAGATGAACAATACATGACTTAAATTAAAATATAAAGAAGGAACTTCCAAAGGTTATTCTCTTTCACATTACTGTATATGATAGCTATGATGCTTCTAAACAATATAATTAGACATTGCGTGGCTAAATTCAAGTTTATGGATACAGAAGTAAGAAAAAGTCACCTAATCAACATGGATGACCTGAAACTATTTGCAAAAACAAAAAACAGGACTAGTAACTCTAACAAACACGACGAGAATATTTAGCCTGGATATCTGAATGGAATTCGGCGCGGAAAAGTGCGCACTGAGAATTATGAGGTGGGGAAAACTGGAAGCAACGGAACGTATAGTACTACCCAATCAAGCAGACATGATGGTACTAGTTGAACATGATATCTACAAATACATGGGCGTTCTAGAAGCAGACACTATCAAAGCAACAGAAATGAATGAGAAAATTAGCATGAAATACCTCTGAGAACAAGAAACCTCCTTCAAAGTAAACTATATAGAAGAAACCTAATTAAATGGATACTCACGTTGGCAGTGTAACAAGTAAAATACTCTAGACAGCTTATAATGTGGGCCAAAGAAAAACTAAGAGAAACTCTATCAAAAGACCAGGAAACTCATGATTATATACAATGCACTATACCCAAAGAATGCGACAGGCAGACTTAATGTAAAAAGAACAAACATGGGAAGATTAGTCTGCAAGAAAGACGGAGGATGAGGACAGGCTGTATATAATCCTGTGTAAATAACACAAAAAGAATGCGAAAAAAATGATGCAGAACGCCGAAATAAAAAAATACTGCTGCAAGAGACACTCAAGAAAGAAACAAAATAGAAAAAAATATACGGTGAATTAGACGAGGTAAGAAAATGGGAAGATAAACAGCTACAATGGTGATTCATAAGGATGATAAAAGAAAAGAATAATGAAAAAACTTAGAAACGGCTACAAAAATAAACCTAAATGGGAAACTGACTCCCTAATCACAATCGCATTAGATAACACGATTAGAACAAACCACGTCAAAGCAAGGATCGACAAGGTACCTGAAAACAGCAAATGAAGACTGCAGACAAAGAGACGAAACAATAAATTACAAATTAAGTGAATGCAGCCAGCTAGCTGTAACAGAATATTAAAAGAGACACGATCAAGTATAATTATACAGCACCCACTTTTTTGTTTGTGTGGTAGCACACCAAATAAATGAGGAGAGTTAAGAAGGAGAGATATACCGACGATAGAAACCACTAACACGATATCCGCCGGGGAAGTGAAAAGAAAACTTGGAACTTAGGAGGCTTATTGCCAACCAAGTTCCAGCAAAGTCCAATGGTCGCTGCTAACGAGAAATCAATGGTAAGCAGCTGTGTCGACTATGCAATTTTTTTTTTTTTTTGGATAGATTTTCGAAAAAGGTGAAGAATACTGGAAATCTGGGGAAACTTTTTGTAATTGAGATTCCAGAGAACATCACAATTTCTCAAAAGGTAATCTTCAGTCATTGCTTATGTGCCTACTTCTAATGAGTAAATATTATTATTATTATTATTATTATTATTATTATTATTATTAATAATAATAATAATAATAATAATAACAATAAAACTGCCTTTGTTGTTTTACGACTAATACCTTTATATAAGAATAAGTATGTCTATATATATATATATATATACATATATATACATATATATATATATTTAAATAGATAATATATATATATATATATATATATATATATATATATAAGAGCAAATAGTTAATACAGCATGTTAAAACACTTTTAATAAGAGTTAAAACATATGTAATTTGTAAAGGAAACACTAAATAAGTTGAGAGTCCTTAATCCACGGAGTTTCGAAGAATATTTTCCTTCTCATCAGAGGGTAGGAATTCTCCACGGATTAAGGACTATCCACTTATTTAGTGTTTCCTTTCTCAAATTAAATATGTCTTTAACTATTTTTCAAAGTGTTTTTTAACATGTTTTATAAACTATTTGCTCTTATTATAAGCTCTATCTCCTATTTGGTTTTATCGAGCTTTTACATCTGGTTGAGATTATTTATAGATATTAATTCATTAATATTTATAATATACTTTTGTTTTACCATCTAGGATCATTTTGGTAAATTTAATTGTACTTTTATTTTCTTATATATATATATATATGTATATATATACATATATATGTATATATACATATATATATACATATGTATATATATGTATATATATATTTATACACACACACACAGACACACACACACACACATATATATATATATATATATATATATATATATATATATATATAAGTGTGTACGCCCGTGCACGTATAGATGTACGATAATGATAGTAACATTCTCCAGTCACAAACGAATAAGTTTAATAAGAATATTCATGTTTTTTCGTATCTAATTTTTGAGATATCAAGGTTGACACAAAATATCTATGTTATCCTATGTTAGCTACCATTATACACACAAACACACACACAAACACACACACAAACACACACACACCGTCCACCAAAATCGATTGAGGGCTGATGACCTCGGTCACCTAACCCTTGCCGAACCTCGCGGTAGATCGATTATGCGGCCTTTTAACCCACACGCGATCTCCAACCTGGTAAGAGCTGTGCTTGTGACCCTGGGACACAGTTGCGAGATTGGTCTCCTTTACTCGAACTTCGTATCGATAAATCCTTTTGGCAGGCGCAGTGACGAGAGATACGTCGTCTCTGGGTGTGATGTTATACCATTAGACAGCCTTCTGTATGGGACAGCGCATTCTAGCCGTTATTCGTATCACTGTACGGTGACATCGCTTCCCTATGCCATTCCCGGCTAGAGTGTATGTACAACGGAATCGCAAGTGAACTCCCCATTTATGTGCCAATGTTCGGAACACGTTGCCGCAGAAAGCCGTGCCATTGTCTAAAAGGAATTCATGCTGCAACCCAGGTACCAGGAACACTGTCCCCAACTGATGAATCACGCTTGCTGAGTCCTGCCTCGCCAATTTCTTCCAAATGGAGAAACGCGTTTGACCACAGTCTGTTAGAGTTAAAAAATAGACGGTGCCATAATGCGTGATATCTACAATTCTCTGCCAATTCTCGTTCACTTCCCGCTTTCCTTTTTCCACTTGACCAGCGCTGGGTCAATGGACTGACATTTCCCACATTTCCCTATTAGCGTTTTAAGAATTGCTTTTGTCATTGTTGGGCAACTTTTCCTGACAAAGATGGTAGTGCGTTGCACCCCCAGATGTCCACCACCTTTGTGAATAGCCATGATTTGACTCTCATCCAGCTCGTCTGTGTGAACCGCGCCGATCACCGGGTCAACCCCTTTTTCTTATTCATCGCTTAAAACCACCGCTGTGGTACTCGTGTAAATCGGTCAGCGATGTTTCATACTGATGGAACCAGCGTCACGTCTCCTGTCAGACCGTACTCTTTTACGAGCTCCTTGAGAGTGCTTAGTCGCCTCCTAATAAGCATCTCGCTTGCTGCTTTTGTGCGTACTCGCGCCTTTCCTGTTAGCGTGTCCGATTGTGTAGCCTTTTAGAGGGTTAGTCCTCAAACTACTTCCACGATGCGGTCCACGTTCCGCTTTGATGGTCATGCTGGCGATGAAATCCGGTTCATTAATAGAAATGGCTGCGAATTTAATATTTTTCCTGCCACCCAGCCGCACTGACCCTGTAGGCTCGACAACGACACCTCCCAGAGCATTTATGGAATCGATACCTAGAAGTAAGTCAAACCCCAGCGGTTTGACACGCACCACCAACACGTCGATTCTGACAGACACACCTTTATTAGTGGATACAGAGACCGCTTCAACACCGCAGCACGCTAATCATTTCGACATTCACGTTTGTTTTTCTCCATTTCCATGTAGAGGACTAGTGCATCACCTTCCAGATATAAAGGTAGCAGATTTGCTACATCATCCACCTACTGAAGTTGTACGAAAAGTCTCACTTTTTTAATCACACTACAAGATCCCCCTCGCCAGAGAACGGCTTGATGATATCACTGCTTATCCCCACCTTCGTCATAGTCGAGCCAGAATTGCTTGTAACCAAATGTAGTAAGCAAAAATCAGGAACAAAAAGAGAAATTGTCAGTTTCGACCAACCGCCCACCCCTAGAAGAGAGAGATTTCTTGGCTCTAATGACCGTAGAGAAAGAAGAACAAGGATACAGAAAAAAGGCAGAAGATAACTCGCTTCTTGCAGATTCGTAGTTCGTCACAAAGAACACTCCAACCGCCAGAACTACCTACACACAATCTGCAGGACACTATCTGACTGCTTCCCAGAGTCCCGCTTTTATAGCGGCCGGGAATTATATATTTGCATAATCGCTCGAGAGCATACACGATTCTGCCAGGATTGCATGGAGTCGACGCTAATAAAAACCCACGGACGCCATCTTGGAACTCTCTTCCACTCTCTTCCCCTCGGCCCGCAGCACAATAACAGACGTATCCAAGGTAAGCTCTTTATTTCCTCCCATTTTGGTTATTGCCAATTCCCCTACACCCTTTTATCGATTTCGTACCCCTAAATGGGGAGGATATATATTGTTTTCAAAATATAATTATCGACTGACACGTGTTTCGTCAAACAGTCGTGCGAGATGGTCCAGTTGTAGGACTTTAGGTTTCTGATCATGGCGTCCTGATTTCGAATCTCGCTAGGTTCACCAACTCTGATGAGTTGTAGACGATGAGACACTTGTTAGTGCATAATTAAATTTAAAAAACCATATATATATATATATATATATATATATATATATATATATATATATATATATATATATATATATATATTGTTGGCGACACTTTATTTAACATACGATTGTCTGGATACGGTGTTTTGTCAAATTAGATATCTCAGCAACTAGACATTAAAAAATATAAATATTCTTATCGATATCATGCTAATGTGCCTGGAGTGGTATTCTTATGATTATCGTACATTTATACACACACCATTATATATATGAATATAAATATATATTAAATAAAGTGTCGCCAACAGAAATGATACCGAATAGTACATAAAATCCAAATCAATTGATGCAGAGAACGATGTACACAGGAATAAAACGTTTTTACATATAACAAAGGAGTTAATTTCGCGCGATAAGCAGTTTACATAGACATGTTCAAGTACACTACCTCTCCATGAAGCAAATGAGTTTGGACAAGCTTTAATATAATTTGTAGGAAATTAAAAAAAGTGGAGATACAAAGAAAAGAAAATACAAAATTTTGAATTTATGATCCCACCCCCAGCTTCTTCCCCCTTTTAGCCTGACCCCGCAACTAAACTTGAAAAAATACTAACGATTACATGTCCGGATTAGACGTTAAGATGTGCTAAAATAGTACATTTTAATTTTTTCTTAAAATTTCGTTTTTCACATTATCTTTTATTGCCGTTGAAACGTATTAACTAAAGATGAATAAATTTTTATTTATTTTTCTACGTTGGAGTAAGTCGTAAAAATCCAAATAGTTCTTTTTTGTAAATATGTAAATTGATAGGGTAGTTTTTTTACATTAAAAAACATATTCCAACTTGTTATGAAAATACTAATAAAATAATCGTAAGCAAATATCTTTCGAAACGAAAAACGTTTTTTGGTTAACAAAGTTCTAGTTTTAAGCACGCACAACTTTGGTAACGAAAATATTGTTTTAAAATATGTAGGTACACCTAAACAATCGGAAGGCTCAATCAATTGTTTCGTCTTTTCTAAACTATTTGTTTCGGATTATTGGACACTAAGCTATATAACTATAAAAAAAATTGAAAAAATATGCATTTTAAGCTTTGGAAAGGGGTTCAGTTTCACATACAACCTTCATGTAAATCAATCCCTAATTTTAAGAAACAATTTACATTCCTGATTGTATGTTGACTCCTGCAGCCCCCTTCCGCAATTATTATTATTTTGGGGGCGAACTTACACTTAAGGAAATATCACCCTTCCCGCCCCCTCTGCTATTATTTTTTATTTAGTCTACCCGTTGGTCCATAAAGATGTTAAAAAGTGATTTGGGCTTAGATTGTATTTTACTGTGTTTATCCCCTCCTGAGTGATGAGTGACAAATGTAAAACTCACGGAAGCCTCCAGCGCACTACCGCAAGCACTAATAAAAATGAAGAAGGCCCTACTTAAAGCACTACTAAAATAATTTTCTACCTCCCTCTTCTATAATATTAAATATTTTTTAGTGACGGCTGAAAAAAAATGAATCCTAAGAATCAACACGAGCTCCACTAAAAGCAGTAAATACTGTTATAAATATGATTATGATTCTATATTATATATTTATATTTAAACGGTTTAATTTTAACTATGCGGGGTAATATTGCATTTATTTGTAAGGAAAACAAGTTATAATAAGTTAAAATAAAAATATTGTTGATATTGTGTATGCTTTGAATAGCAGCAGTGGTTTTTCATATCGAACTTAGGAAAGTGCGGCAATGAAATAGGTAAGCAGGCGAATCTTTTTAAACCGAAAGTAACAACCTGGATGAACGGTTATAAAGCACAAGTAAGAAGACCCATTTATATATCTTCTCTATATAAATAAAATGAACTCATTTTTCCCGTCTGATTTTGACATTAATAGGATTAAAAATCAAGATATCTCATGCAAATATAATAGGCACAAACGGCAGAACAATATCTGCGGTGTGCTATAGGCTTAATATTTCTCAAATTCCTCGATAATCTTAGATTTCTATACTTTTTCTGCTGAGAAGTCACGGCCAAAATCGGTTAAGATCAATGGAAGTGGTAAAATATTTTCTCTCTAATAAATTCCTCCTCCCCCTGCCACCACTTAACACCGTTTGGGGATCGTTCACAAGGAACAGTTGAGAAGAGAACACCGGTTTGGCTTCGTAGTTCTTTCATGTGAAGTTATTTAAAATCACTAAACTAAGCTGCAGTGCGCTGTTGCGTAGTGGTTAGCGTGCTGGACAATTCACATTATATTTTCACGTACGCGCCGACCTACCGGAGTCGTTTTTTTTTTCCTAAACAACTGGAATGGACTTTTCTTGGTGGCCGAACTGTTAACGTTGCAGATATTTTTTTTTCACACTTTATTTTCCTACTTTTACTCATGATTCCGGGTTTGCTCCTTCCTACTTACCTACCATAACATTTTGAAAACTCCCCCCCCGTCCCGGAAACAAACACTCGGGCAACGCCGGGTACCCCCGCTAGTATATATATATTGTTAACATTATGTACTTTTGTTATTATATATATATATAAATATATATATATGTATATATATATATAGAGAGAGAGAGAGATAAATAGATAGATAGATATTATATTTATATTTAAATCAGTTTTGTTTAAAATAAACGGGGTTTATATTTATTTGTAAGGAAAACACATTAAAGCAAGTTAATACAAAAAAAAAATTATTGTTGTTCTTGGGTATGCTTGGAATAGCAGCAGTGGCTTTTAATAACGAACTTAAGACAGGACAGTCGTGAAATCGGTAAGTAGATTAATTTGTTGAAACCGGAAGTAACAAACCTGATGGGCGATTATAACGCCCAAGCAAATCTTATATATATATATATATATATATATATATATATATATATATATATATATATATATATATATATATATATATATATATATAAATGATTTGGGCAGCAGTACCAAGTATCGATAAAAAGTTTTTAGCTCACACATATTCGTAATGCCGTCGTTTCACGTTCACCTGGCAAATTCCATTCTTTTAATTCTCACAATTTTGCACAGATTATATATAAAGTTTCGCATGGATTCGAATACTTGTAATTTAAGTTTCATATCTGTTGATTAAAAACTGACAGGCTATTTTTTAGGTAGGAACATTTTTAATAAAATATATATACGTATACATAAATTTATTGAATAAAATGTTTTTGTGTACTGAAACCTTTTACGCAAATATTACGCAAGTATAAATCATATAGAATATATGCATGAATATAATTATATATAATAGTTTACTAAAGTTGATCATGACATGAGTTAACCGAAAAACATCTAGTAGGGGATTAATTAAAATTAATGTTTAAAAGCAAATGCAAATTAGCTAGATCTTTTGCAGATGAATGCAATTCTAAGACCTATATATAACAAAGTTGTATTTTCCTTTTTAATAAATAGAACAACAGGGTTTTTAATATGAATATCAATACACACAACACAACACAAAAAGTTATAGGAATATATATATATATATATATATATATATATATATATATATATATATACAGATATATTAACATAATATTAATCAATATATATATATATATATATATATATATATTTATATATTGATTAATATTACTTCAGGGAAGTCCTAGAAAAGCAAGCAGATGCATCTCCACGCCAACACTTGATCTCAAATAACGTTGAATGAGTAAATAACGATATATTTTTTAAATAAAGAATACTATACCTGCAGGCACCCGTTGTTTATATTTACTGCATGAAATAATACTCCTAGGTGGGATAAAGTACGATACCTATATAATTATCAATACTCATTTTCACTGTTGCCAATCTACAAACTATAGTCTATAACTCGATTATATTTCAAGTAAAACAGCAAATAATGAGTAATAAGATTAGAATCTTATATATTTAAAAATCTATACAAAACACTTAATTTATTTGTTTATTAACATTAGTAGTTGTTGAAAATCAACTCATGTTGCAATGTATTAACTAGACGATTGAATAAAGATAAGCGATAGGAAAACAAGATACAATTCGGAATAGACAATTGCAAATTAGGGATTTTTGATATAATCAAATTGTAAGGAATGAGGAAGAGTACAAAGAACAAGGAACATAAATCAATTGCTTCAAAAACCAACAGCATACTTATCCCACAGAGTAATGATGCAAAAATGGACAAGTACAAGACGCATTTAATTACTTTCCAGACTATTTTCGTTTTGGCATTTTTTTTTTTTACTAGTACACATCTGAAACCTTAGTCCTATTAAAAGTAATCTCCTCCAGCAACAGTGCGTTTGCTGTACGGTTCCGACAACTTTTTGAAGGCAACATGTAAATCCTATTCGGTGAGCATTTCATTTTCACAACCACTTTTATCCCCTCAATTGTCTCATAACAACAGCCTGTTATGTTTTTCTTGCGCTTAAAGAATAACCAAAAGTCACAGGGATCAAGATCAAAGTTATATTGATAATTAGAAACTGGCTTGATAACCCTCTTGATCAAACAGTCTGTGAGTTTTTTTTCCTGAGTATCTTTGTAACAAACTCCGTGCAAATCTCCTGGATTTTCAGTTCTCCGTTAATAATGATGTCTATAGTTCCACCACTGACATCAAACTGTGCAGGTATTCTCTCTACACACACACAACAGTCTGATACTATTTTTTTCTTATCAACTCTGGTGTATCTGATTTCTTTTTTCCTTCAGCATCTCTCATCATTCCTCACAGACTCTTTGCCTTCCTGTGATTTCTTTTGCTACTCTAAAACTGATGATCGATTCATTAAGACAATCCAATATCAGCCTGAAAAGTTTCATGCGTTTCTGTTGCATTTTATTTCAATTTAAAAAAAAATAATTTTCTGACATATCATTCTTCTAAAGTGTCCTCACGCCCAGAATGCATATTTGAAATTGCTCAGCTGTGACAATCAGGCTTTAGTATTGTGTATTACAATTCCTGCTGCAGCTGTTCTAATGAACTTTAGATAGTACAAAATTGGTCAGCAATCCTATAAGATATATAGCAATACTATACCGCATTTTCATACAATATACAGCCCGGGTACAAAAAAGACAAGAAACTTATTTTAGGCATCACGTATGTTTATTCTATTAATGTTTGTAATATTATTATTTTAAGATAAAATTTGTGGACTCTATTATGTTTTTTTTTAATTTAAATAATGTCTAACTTTTTCGTCTTTATAAAAGGATTAGGCAATGCAATTCATAGAAAAAAATAACGCTGCCGTTGTATAAACGAACATTGATTTTTTTTTTTATGTCGCGTTTGAAATAATGTTCAAGAATGCATTTATCAACACAACAGGATTTCGGCCTGTAAATATTAATGTCTATTTATAAAATTATTTTCCATCTTTTTATTTGATTCTTTCGCATTTTAATATTTTGTTTCTTTTTTTTTCTCACTACAACTTTGGAAACATGTACAGATTTGTCCGGCGCCAGACACACTGGTGGCATTGCCGGTAATTACATGCTGTTTTAACTGAATACTTTATTGGTTTATTGTACAATGCAAATAAACGGAGACTCTCAATAAAGGAACGAGACGATTGAATAAAGATAAGCGATAAGAGGAGAAATATAAAATACGGAAAAGAAAACATGGAATTAAGGATTTTTGACATAATCAAATTTGAAAGAATAAAGAAGGACACAAAGAACAAGGAACATAAAATAGACATACAATATAGCATTGCTAACGTGGCAAAAATGCAGTGGCACTTTTAACGCATATGCAATGTCTAAGATTACAGTTTGTTTCCGGAGTGAATAATCTCTGAACCTTAAAATGAAATAAGTCTCTATGATATAGCTCTTACTGGGAACAGCTTACAAGACTTCTATGAAAACACGCTCAAGTCAACGATCCTGTGAATTATTGCAGATACAATAAAATAAACATAGTTTTGGTGACAGCATTGCGGTGAATAAGGCAATCAAACGTCATGATAAATTCAGAATGAAATATACTGATGGCTTAGTGGTTACTGACGCGGGTTGGTATTCTGTGTTGGCACAATTCGACACCAGTTAGTTTTATTAAAACTCTTTCACCAACCTCCACGCAACACATTTCGTATATAACTTGTCATCTATTATATAAATCTCACCTGTCTGTTTAAATGTATGTATGTATGCATGTATGTATGTATGTTTGTATATCAGCCTTAAACTTTCGACAGAGGCGACGGATTTCCACGAAATCGGTATAATTTTTTATTTCGACCCTTTGAATGACAAATATGGAAAGATTTTCTAAAAACATATTTGCTTCGCCCTCAACTGGACACTTTTCTACTAGGAGGGTCGGTTTTTGGCGTCGCCATATTTTGAAAGTCATTGTATCGGTTGGAATGACTACTATTTCGAACGTTACAAATTTCTGGCCGCGTCATGGAGTATGGGTAAAACGTCAGGTTTTCCTCACTTTATTTTCCGCCTTCGCGTCACGGGTTCGAGCCTGCCTGCCTTTTATTTCATTGTTTTGTTTTTTTCTGCTCAACACACACCTTCAAACATGCGGACAACGCTGGACACCCAGGCTAGTCTTGGAATAAATTGAAATTAGAAATATATTGGACAACAGATACTAACCAGACTCATTCGATGCATGGAAAATAAGGGAATAATGCAAAACAACAAAAACAACAGCAAATCAACATCTTCAAATCATGTCAATTGATGTCGGCAGTTTCAAGTAGTGCGCATGTCTGGCGATCATTTTCAACTTGTCCGATTAACCAATTTGTATTATTTGAGGCCTATCCGGGTCTGGTCTCCTGTTTGAAAAAATACTGCCTGGAAGTCGAAATCTAAAACATCAGTGAAGAGTTGAATTAGAAAAAGACATCCCTTAAATGTAGAGATGACACTTTCCCGGCTTACTTATTTCCTTTTATCTTATACTGTTCGCGGTAGTAAAGCTGCGCACGTTTCACTTGTCAACCCTTAACATTAACCCTTTTCGTGTATGTGGAAGTAAAATAATACTTGCAAAACCGTAAGCACGTCTGTACTTAATGTTCAAAGGAGTGTCTAGAGCAAGATGCTAGACTATATTTTTACCTTACTCACATTCACCCCTGACATGGCATATCGCAACTTGGACGTAAGGAGCTACCTTTTGGACCTTGGCAAGGAAAGACGTTCATTTAAACTTACGCGCACCTGTACACCAAGGAAAGAAGATAACAAGAACGGGATTCCAAAGTATTGTTTTTCGATGGAAAAAGCTAATAGAATAGAAAGCTTTCTGGAATGTGGGGACCACAACAGTGAAGGAATAAGATTTTGTTGCTGAGCGGGTTTTTCGGGGATATGTACGTCGAGGGATCACAAATGCTACGATGTCATCAGAGTACATTCCATTATGATACTTATAAAACAAGCACGGGGATGTAACATTATGGCGATGGGGCGGGATTGGAGTTTAGTTGAAAAGGTGGGACCTATTCGATTGGAAACTCTTTTTAACTCCTATACAAAAGGAAGACTCAAATAGGAGAAGAACCACTACAAATGTGGGCAAATGGTGGTCTTGTAGGGGGGCATGATACCCTCAGGTGTGAGTAGTTTTCTAGCTCGATAGAGAGAAATACACCTTTTTTGCGGCAGCCTTCGCAATACCCTCAATGTATTTGTTCCCGTGCATATTACCCTTGAATGTAAATCCGAGGAGTTGGAAGTAAAAATTCCTAGGTAAGCTGTTATTAGTCATGGATTTCAGTGGTTGGAAATGCGTGTTGTAATTGTTAAAAACTTGGTAAGTCATCAATATGCTGAATTTAATATTGTACCTATATATTTTGTAAAAACACCTCATATTGATTGGATATAGTAAAATTTTGACAGTAGTATTATACCTCTTTCTCTTTTAGTTTTAAGCGAATGTTTAAATTGTGTGATTTTTTAAACCGTTCACTCCCTGCCTTATCATTTTTTATATAGCGTCAATTATTATAATTTGTGTAAATGTTGATAGTTTCGTGCATGGTTATATTGCATATTGTCAACTTCACGGAAGTCACTGAAGATCTTTATATCGTTTCCTGTGTTTTTAAACAAATTAAACTGCAGAAATGAAATAGCAAACAACTGTATACACAACATGTTTTCTTTCAACTAATATAATATACTTCAATACATACTGCTAAATGGACTTTACTATTTTTACATTTATTATTTAATAATGATTATATGTGAAGTGTGTGCGTTGATATATCCACAGTGTCTGCACCATTACTTTAATTCATACCGGACTTCTTTCTATACAAATACATATACTGTTTTATTTATTACTGTTTTGACATAAGGCACATAAAACGTGATGGGATGACTAATATAATTAAATTGTCAACTTATACACAATTACATCCATCTGTCAGATTATTGACTGAAATTAAATATGATATCACACCATGTTATAAAATTCATGGCTCATGCGTTACAAATGATGATCATAATGCTCTATGTGGAACCTTACCAACAAGAACACTTTAGCTAAATATTAGTAAATAATTTTCTTCCAGCTTCCTATCTCACCTTCCACACACACACACACACACACAAACACACACACATATGTAACTCTGTTTACGTATATATATATGTGTGTGTGCGTATGTGTGCATGCGTGTGTATATATATGTATATATGTGTGTAAGTGCTGATGAATTTATAGTAATTAATGCGTATCCCTTACAGCAAAAGCACTATTTTGTAATAACATTACATATCAAATAAAATAATAGTTCTTCACAGCAGTTTATGTTGATAATGAAATAATATATATATATGCATATATAAAAATATATACACATATATATGTATATATATATAAATTTATTTATGCATATATACACACATGCACACACATGTATATGTATGTATGCATGTATGTATATATTTGCGTGTGCATGTGTATTGATGCTAAACAAAGATGAAAAAGGCCATAGGTACATATTGATTTGCTCTACATAAGAGACCATTCCATACAGAGACATTCTAAGTAGAATGTTCGGCAGCGAATTGTCTTTTTAAATGTAATGTAAATTTCGCAATGTAACTGCGCTTGAAAGCCAATCACAACGTGATATTATAAAAAATAAACAAATATTATACTTGTTTGAAATATGAACTCACATCATTGACCTTATTCTCGCGTTGCCTACGCACATTTCAAACATTTCAAAATACAACCGCTAGATACAACGCGCAGCTCTTTACAAACATACTTTTCTTTCTCCAACTTTACAACATGACAAGAAAGAAGAAAAGAATAAAAACAAAACAATACACTGAAGATGGAGTATACCTCTAAAATATATTTGCGGTGAATTTCAAACATGTAAATTATTTGTTATTTTCCTAATATTACATTGTGATTTGGCTTTCAAGCGAACTTGATGCGTATTTTATCTTTTCAAATTAAAACAACGTTTCTATATGAACGTTATTCTTGATGAAAAAAATTGCTCCAGTAGAAAAAATTCTATTAGATCCCTACTATAATAATCGATCTACCCAGCGCGGCCGCAGGCGAGATTGAACTCACTACACGAGTTTGTAGTGTAATTCAAATCTTCTCGGAAGCTGAGTACATGATGCTTCTCCATGGTTATCAAGGATATTTTTTATCGTGACGCACTCACTAGATGGGGTGTCTACCACAGCTAAAGAGAGTCCAATCTACCCTCGAGAGAAGGATAGACTACCTCAGTTTTTTATCCTGGTATTTTACCTCGCGTTACACACAGCATCTCACCTTCACAAATGGTCACCCATCTGGTACTTGCCAGGCTCAACGTTAGTTAACTTCGGTGATCTGGGAAGAACAGCTGTATCAACATGATTTTGCCGTATACATTATGGCTACTATACTAATAATTACAATATGTCCTATGTTTGATAATGGAGTTTTAATTTGTACATTTGGCAAGCAAACTTTATGTAAGAGATCACTGCTCGAACATCAAATAGACAAGGTCCCATTAAAATGCACACCGCATTACATTTTATACACGATGAAATTCATTTATATTTATTTTTTCTGGTGATGTTCTTTCTGTTAAGATATATTCAGTAAGCGATCATATCTAAAGTATTGTCTTGTTTTAGTGAGGCTAGAAGAGGAATCTATCTAAACATACCTAAATCGGAATCGAGCCAAATCTTTACAAGTGATTAAAAGTATTGACTTCTTCACCAGGCGTGTCGCGTCGAATACAATTATCTCATGTAATCTGATTCCTTACCAACAAAATCAAAATTGTAGCAATTTTAGTTCAAGTACGTTTCTTATACTGTTCAACCATCAACCCGATTCAGATTTCCTCATCATTCCTAGGCGGTAAATTATTGGCAAGACGCCAGACACTTATCACCTTACACAATTTACGCAACGTAAAGATGACGAATGAAAATAGATGTAAATATTACAGTGGAATTATTCCATCGCAGACGAAAACAGCAAGCGTTGGCTGTCCATTCTATAAAAATGTTGCTATTACTCTATAATCTAATACATTAAATGGTGTGCAGCGATGGAAATTATTTGCATACAGAATCATTTCTTTGTCTAAAACAAATAAGACATGAACTTTTACTCTTTTTATGATCGAGAGAAAGTGGAGACGAAAGTTAATTTCCGATAAGGCGCCAAATGTCTGAACTTATCTGGAAGATTTGTCAAAGGTTTTAACTACTTACATGCTTAATCATTTTCGTATTAAAATTTATGGAGTAATATATACAAGTTTGTTTTTATAACATAGACACAATAGCAACTTCAAATTACAGACAATATTAATAAATCATTGTGCAAATATTTCTGACTGGAGCAATTCTCTTTTCAGTTTATTTGGGTAGTCCATTAATCTTCGTTTATATAATACTAATTATTTCTAAAGCATTCCTACCTGAACATGAATTTCCGAATGTATACAAATGTAATTATTGTTTATCTTCTTTATTAGTGGGAAACTGTTTATCAAGATACAAAACTCATGCATGACGATTGATGAATATTTAACGGCAAAGCGCCTGCCTGTGGATAACCCTTTTATGAGTAAACTAACTAACATATTAAATAATATATTTATTTAAATCAGCAAAATATGAGGGATGGTTTGGATGACTACTCTTTCGATCTCCTAAGAGGAGCCACTTCATAGTGAATTAAACTATCGTTAAAAATAAACAATAATATAGATATAACTTTAAAAGCAACAAAATAACAGGTAATTTCAAAGGTATCCCCACACCATCATAGTACCCATGGCTAGAGGTTCGAGCTGCATAAACGCTTACAAAACGTGTTCGTCGCAAAATTGATTAATAAGTAGCATAAATAAATTAATAATATATTAATTTATTTGTTTATGTCCACAAAATTTTGGCAATCGTTCGGATGTCCGGAAAACTAATTCCTTGATCTTCCTGGAATAGACACTATATAAAGAATATAT
>NC_136485.1:122808247-123063247 GCF_053919585.1 Euprymna scolopes | reverse complement strand
AGATATTTCAGGATATCTTTTGTTTTGAACTCTGAAAAAAAAAGAAAAAGACGCTATTTATTAGTGCACCAGACCAGTCTTCAATTTACATAATTTACATTCATAGTTAACGTTTGTTTAATTTCAATAGTGTGTTTTTGAATAAGACTCTCATTTGTATGGGCTTTAATATGTTTTAAAAATTCTATTTATCTAATATTTGTTTTCAATTTAAGCACCACATCTAAGATCATAATTATTTATTTTTTACCTTGAAATGTTTACGTGTTACACTAAAAAAGGTGTCCTCGTCTTAAATTACATAACTATTTATTATGCAGAAATTGCCCTTTCTCTCGTTTGAAACAGAGCCTCTAAATGTTTAGGAAGAGTATTTATACTACTTATTTTACATATTGTATGAGAAATGATTTTTTACTGTAATTAGATTACATAAACCTTCTGCAAAATATAGTTCCATGTCGATATTTCTTGCAATTTAAATAAGATATATAATAAGCTTATAGAAATTTAGTGTTTAATGGTTATCATATATTAAGCAATTATTTAATAATGCTTTTCAATTTGTATTAACTTCATTAAAACATTTTAGATAGATGCTTTATCTTTTGTACGCTATCTATTACATATGAGTAACATAATTTTGCTTCGATCGTATTTGCATTAGATGTTTATCAAAAATATGCACAGTCACAAATTACATTTTCTATCGAACTCTTTTCAATGGAAATCAGTCCATCTCAGAACTAGAAAAATGTATCTATTTTTCGCTACGTTTTCCGTGACGCGATTGCAGCATATCTATTTACTAATATAAACGTATTCTACATACAATCAATACGTATTATATATTTATTATAGAGTGAGGACTACTTTTTACTTTTTATCTACTATTTTGTACAATGGTTTCCTAAAGATACTGACACCATCTGTCAAATGCTAACAGAATAATAATGCTTCTTCGTGAATCGCATTTGGGGTTTACGAACAATATAACCATAACATCCTAGTATTACGCCAGTAATTTTACTTTAAATGCATTTCCCGTTTATTTTAGAACGGGACATTTAAGTTTCATTCATGCCAAGTGCGATTGAAAATCTTAGTTGTGCGATGTTTTAGAGGACAGAAAAATGGCACGTGTTCAATTTGCCAAGTGTTGTGTAAGAAAATTGAAGTAGAGATATTTACACTCTGAAATAAAAGTTATTTTGTGTGTGTAGGAGTTCCTTACATATAGATTCGGAAACGGTTGAGCCTATCTTTTGCAAATCTCACACAGTGGTAATTCATGTCTTGCGGTGTACAATGATACGTTTTATATAGTAATCCATCCGATTGTATCAAGAATCGAAAAAAAAAAATTCGATCTTACCAATAACTTTTCTTTCTAATAGATATAAAATAATTTTTTACAAGATAATGTTTTACGTTACACCGGTCAAGGGAAATTGAAAAATCTCAGCAAATCATATCTATGTAATAAAAACAACAGATTTATTATAATCAGTGGTAAGAGAATTATACTACAAATCGAGGTATTCCCTGTTTAAGGATAGGTAGACCTCACTATTTTATTTTAATTTTTTTCTTATTAATGAATTCAATTTATGATTTAAAAAGAGGACCATTTAATATCGCCGAAAATTATTTCTTCGTTTGCATATTTAAAAAAAATAATCAGAAGTAGCTTTTCTATGGCATGTATCGTTAAGCATAAATATCAGTTGACGTGATATCGTAACAAAAAAACACTAAAAGAATGAACGAGATTATAATTATTTTTATTTACTCCTTAATTTATTACCCTGTAAATTATTTCTCGTAGAATATCATACTCAATAGAAAATTGCTTCTATAATAATTCATATGCAATATGTAGGAATTAATTTTTCATGTTTAAGCGTATTTTAAGACCGGGTAACAGCGGAAGGCCAGTTAGTATATTTATATACATAAATGTATCTTCTTATTATAAATTTTCCTAATGCCTGTCTGTGTGTGACGCGGTTTATCTCAGCCTATAGGCAATCCACCCAGACAAGTAAGGTACCGAAATGAAGCTTATCACCTAGCAGATGTTTTAGTGATATTTATTTCTATGTTTGGTGCATGGAAATGCAAAAAAAAAAAAAATGCAAAATATAATTACGATTTACTAAACAATGTTTTATTTGCTGGATATTATCCGGTATTCACCGGAAGTTGTTGTTGTTGTGTGTGTGTGTGTGACGCGGTTTATCTTAGCCTACAATCCAATTACGGCACAATCACGTTGACACACTGGTTCTGGCCTGATCAACGGAGTTAAGAAACGTTGAGTTTGGCTAGTACCAGATGGGTGACCATTTGGGAAGGCTAGGTGCTGTATGTACCTTATGGGAAGGTTGGCGTGGGGCCAGCATCCTCAACCTGTAAAAAGAACTCCTCGCTACAAAAACATCTACAAATGTTGTAGATGTCCTATGCCCCTCTAGGGGATCAAGGGCTACGGAACGGCAACTCACTCAGGCAAATAAAGTACCAAAATGAAGCTTATGTCCCAGCGGATGTTTTAGTGATATTTATATCTATGTTTGGTGTATGGAAATACAAAAAAATGCAAAATAAATTACGATTTACTAACGTTTTCTTTACTGGATATTTTTTCCAATATTAACTGGAAGTTATTATTTCCCTTAGTAAGTTCAATTTACTGTCAGTGTGTGTGTGACGCGGTTTATCTCAGCCTATCGGCAACCCACCCAGCCAAGTAAGGTACCTAAATGAAGCTTATGACCAAGTGGATGTTTTAGTGATAGTTATATCCATGTTTGGTGTATAGAAATGCAAAATAAAAATGAAAAAAAAAATAACGATTTACTAAATAAAGTTTTATTTACTGGATATTTTACAGCTGGGCAAACTTGGGCTCTTGTATAAATAAATACACGCAAGTCTTGATAGAGTTTTATATACTTGTTTGTTCAAGCCTTTCTAACGAGGATATAAGGTAGTCGTGTTGAATCTTATGATTAAGTCGTATTTTAGCGCTTCTTGTCAGGCCCTCTCTCATCCTCTCTTTTTACCAATCTATATCTCGCACACACTGCCACTCTTTATATATATATATATATATATATGTATATGTATATATATACATACATACATATATATACATATATATATATAATTATGTATATCTATACACATATATTATTAATTTTAAAACCGAATGTATATTTATTTTTACTACATTGATACCATTTAAGTATGTCTTACACGTGTCTCCCTGAATGGTGTAAACTGCTAAACAAATCTTAAGAGTAAATTTGTATGTTTCTAAAAAACACTTGAAGATTTGCTCGGCTCATAGAGGATACAAGTAAGTGAAAAGAAATAACAATATTTTAAAATCATATTATTCATATAATCTTACTTATTAAAAATTTATTCGAATACATTCTTGATAAAAAGCTGTACGAATGTTCATCCCACAAGAAAATAACCACATTTAATAAACCATATTTAATTCTTTCGAATTATAGACGCGCCTTCCAATTTGGGTTTAAAAAATAAAGGTGAGAAAATGTATCAAAAATAAAAGATTATATTATTATATGTAGAATAAGGTAAAATTTTACATTGAATCAGATTTAATTTACTCTTAAAAAGTCTATTAATTGAATAATAACGAAACTAAGATATATATATATATATATATATATATATATATATATATATATATATATATATATATATAAGCTGTATATACCCAAATTTTCTGCATCTTCAGTTTCTTGTGTACAGTGCCTAACCAATCAACAGTGTTGTTCTGAATTTCCCATTTCTCCCACAGCTATATTTTCCGTACAGGGGCATCTCTAATGCTGTTTCCTGGCAAGCTACACTTCTTGAGAAAAATGTTTATGAGCATTAAAAAAATCAAAAATCAAAAGGACAATTCTCTCTTTTGGCTTATCACATCCGCTAAACTCTTAAAATACCCGTTTACATAATTTTCTACTGCCCCCCTCTCTAAAATTCTAACTTATTTCTAGGCCAACCATTTGTTTCACTTAACCTCTCATTTTATATTTCCTATGACTTGTTTTTTTTTTCTATTTTCATTTATCTAATTATGATTTGAATTCCTGACGAACAAATACAATAACATTATAAATACAGTTAAAACAGTTTACAATATGTGCTCAAACATTTTCAAAACATAAATTCTTACATTTAACTATGGTTGACATTTAACTTACAATTATAACTTTTTTCAAGAAATACTTTTCTGTTGCAACAACAAAAAATACAACAAAGTCTGTCGAAAAAAACACATGGAAAGCTGAAAAGTTCAACTATGAACACAGAAATGCCTTTTTCACAAAAGTATTTATATATGCCGTTTTAAAGTGCAAGCTACTTTGACTCTTCTGAAACATTCTTGTTTGACAGTTATGAAAAACAATTTTCAACAATTCCAACTTTTACACATTGATCTAAATTTCACAATAATAAATGACACCAATTTTTCTATTCGTGTGTATGTCTGTATTTCATTATGTTTTACGCAAAAGTACCTTTTCGTTTGTGTTTTTTATGCTATTATTTTTTATTATTTTTGACCAGATTGTCTCTTGTCTTTTTTTAAATGCATTTTTCTTTCATGCGAGAGTGTATGAGTGTATGCTTTACTTTATTTTCTTGTGTATATGTTTGTATTTCGACTTCCTTTTTTGTTTGATTTTTTCGCGTTGTGTCCTTTATTCTCAATAAACCCTTTTTTGTGTGTTTGTGGTATACTCAATAATGTTTTTTTCCCACACTCTTGTAAAGAGCACCAAATTACGTATATGGTGCATAGGGGTGCATATTAAAAGAGATATGACGCTGAGTTCCTATTGAAAATAAAGGGATTTAATATTGGAGCCAAATAGTATACGAGTATAACGATGAGGAGGGGGAAGAGAGGGGGGAAGGAGACATTTATACATATAAAGCTCTGTTCAGAGATGCTTGGGACGTTATGTGTATACTGTGGGTGATACATGCACAGTTCTTGTATTTCTCATAACTCATATATAGAGGAGGAGAAATACATATTCTTGGAAGGGTTACGCAATATTCATAAGAGGATGTTTTACGCATTACCTTTTGATTTGTGGAATACCGACATATGAGAAACAGTTACAAAATATCGATGATGATTCTTTATTTCATTGGACCTGTCGAATGATGATGACGTCAGAAATTCACATTTGTTCCACAGTATAATCTTTCTACCATTCGCTTCCAAAGGGAGAGCTGACCACTGACTGCCAACTGACTCTCTCTGACTAGCAGACTCAACTGTTCTGCCTCAACTCAACTGCCATGATCTGACTAACTTTAGCTCCTATATTGAGAATTCCCCTTTTGCTATGACGTCCGAAGTGGGCTTTAAAACGTGACCAATTCACTTGGCTATGTACACGTTTTTAACACACTTTTGACAACAAAGAATTATCAACTAACCTAGTTTTTAACCTAACCTATTTGTTAACAATATATTTGTAATTTATATTGTTTATTCTGTTTAGCTGGCATTTTAATATTCAATTTTGTAAAAGAATGAAGTCAATTCTTTTTGCAATATAAAGAATATCTAACTATTCATAATAGAATTTGACAATAGGCATTTTTAACATTTCAATTTCTAACATTCTATCTCCCAACGATGCTTACAAGGTTCGAATCTCGACTCATCCTAATCTCATTTTCATTTATCTAACGTTCTTCTTATTTACATCCTTTTTTCCTGTAACATTTATATCCCCAACCTACGATTAAAAATATACATGAAATAATGTAATGTTTAAATCCTAAACTGGTTCAACCATTTCCAGGACTGACTTCATATCCTACCACCCACCCAACTGTTAAAAATATACATGAAATAAAGTAATGCGTAAACGGTTTCAGCCATTTTCGGGACGGATTTCATATTCTCCATCCCGCCTGTTTATATATACTTGGAATAAAGTAATGTTTAAATCATAAACTGTTTCAGCAGCTTTTCGAAAATAATACATAAACACATTAACACGATTAGGGTTAGGCAACTATTACTTCAAAATTAATTTCTGAGTGTAGTATCTGTCTAAGCATTCCATTGACTGAACCCCCGCTACACGCTTAAACAGAGTTTTTATAATTACTGCCATGAGGGCATTAAGGACTAAAATATGAACTCAGGATTACTTGAGATATTTACGTGATTTTTGGAATGTTACAAATAAGTCCCTAGTGTGCACTGATTATTTACACCTTTATAACATATAAAAATTGATAGAACATTAACTCTGTAATAATATATACGAACTCTTCAAGAATTAAAATATCATATTTAAACGTACTTTACAATCGCGCTTTATCTGGCGTTTGTTCTAGCTTAGAAAAATACTTTTGCCGTTTTAATAAAACAGCTACAATAATATCAGAGCGTCTCACCTGAACATTTACAGAATGCCAACATCAATACATTACATATGAATGAGTCTCCTGTGGATTTTGCATTGGTCTCGCTAGTCTATATATTAGTACGATAGCGTGTGTGTTCTTAAATCTCAACCATTGACATTTGCCCGAAAGCGTGACACACAAAAGAACACACACGCTATCGTGTAAATATATAGATTATTTTTCATTAAACTTTTACTAGTATTACCATTATCATTAACATTATTATTCCTCTCTATTTTACTATTATCAATAATAGAAGTTGTATAGGTAGTAAAAGTGGTAGCTCTACAATTAATCTTTCTATTGATAATTGCATTAATATCGCTAGCATAACTATTATATAAGTTTGGGCTTGGGTATTGGACTTTTTAAATTCATCTTAATTGCCCATTACTGACACAATACGGGTATAGCATTTCTCATATATATTTTCTTTTTGCCTACAACACATTTTAAGGTGTCAGTGTCGTCTTAAGAAGTCCCTGTTTATTATCGCTGATTATTTATTTGGAATAGTATGTAGAGCAACATAAGAATCGTATTGGTGTTACCAATACCTTGCAAATGACCAAATGAACAAGATGTAGTAATTCAAGTAAAAAATGCATTCGATGTTTACTGTGAACATGATCAATCACGCAGATCAAAGAGTGCGCTTTCGTTTTTACTAAACGCTTTGGATAATTGCTAAAAGCAGCTGGAAAAAATGTTGCAAAATATAATGCTATCATGCAAAATACAGAGCGTAACAAACGTCTTATGTATCTCGAGAATATTTAGGATATGGAAAACGATTGTGATATATTCATAAAGCTTATAATCTAATGTTTTTTATAGAATGTCTAAATGTGTTCAATGTTAGCACAATTTGTTGCACGAAACACATACCACCGATAGTTCAATCCTTGCCAAACACGGCTCAGTAGTGCGTTGTCAAAAGTTGTAACAGCTTCTGTTATTCAGGCCTTCAGACCCTCCGCATCTCTTTGAATAGAAGGCACATAGACCATTCGTTTGTCAAATCCCCACATAAAAACGCAGTTTTCCAGATTTTTTGCAAAACTAGTGTCAATGATTCAGTTTACGCAGATTAAAGCACACAAAACGTATTTTCTGGTTGAGCCAACCCATTAATGAATCTTAAAAGGAATGAAAGAAATCTTACAAAACAGCTTAATGTATTAGATTTAATACTGCAGCACTTTCATCTTATTACCATTCATAGTTAAACAGACATGAAGACTAAAAATGTCCCCTAGAGTTTTGGAACACCCTGCATATTCGAAAATATTCCAAGAAAACCGCATTAAAGTAAGGAGCTAACATGCATTTTTCATCTAAAAAAGAAAAAAATAGTGTTTACAAATTATTTGTACATAGTATATATAAAAAGCATATATACATATATATAGAAATAAAATATACCAAAACATATATACACATATGTATGGAAATAAAATATACCAAAAACATATATACACATATTTATGGAAATAAAATCTACCAGAACATCTATAGACATATGTGTGGAAATAAAATATACCAAAACATATATACACATATGTGTGGAAATAAAATATACCAAAACATCTATACATATGTATGGAAATAAAATATACCAAAAATATCTATGCACATATGTATGGAAATAAAATATATCAAAACCATATATACACATATGTATGGAAATAAAATATACCAAAAACATACATTCACATATGTGTGGAAATAAAATATATCAAAAACATATATACACATATGTATGGAAATAAAATATACCAAAAACATATATACACATATGTGTGGAAATAAAATATACCAAAACATCTATAGACATATGTATGGAAATAAAATATACCAAAACATCTATAGACATATGTATGGAAATAAAATATACCAAAACATCTATAGACATATGTATGGAAATAAAATATACCAAAACATCTATACACATATGTATGGAAATAAAATATACCAAAACATCTATACACATATGTATGGAAATAAAATATACCAAAAAATCTATACATATATGTATGGAAATAAAATATATCAAAAACATCTATACACATATGTATGGAAATAAAATATACCAAAACATCTATACATATATGTATGGAAATAAAATATATCAAAAACATCTATGCGCATATGTATGGAAATAAAATATACCAAAACATCTATAGGCATATGTATGGAAATAAAATATACCAAAACATCGATAGACATATGTATGGAAATAAAATATACCAAAACATCTATACACATATGTATGGAAATAAAATATACCAAAACATCTATACACATATGTATGGAAATAAAATATACCAAAACATCTATACATATCTGTATGGAAATAAAATATACCAAAGCCATCTATGCACATATGTATGGAAATAAAATATATCAAAAACATATATACACATATGTATGGAAATAAAATATACCAAAAACATCCATGCGCATATGTATGGAAATAAAATATACCAAAACATCTATACACATATGTATGGAAATAAAATATACCAAAAACATCTATACACATATATGTGGAATTAAAATATACCAAAAACTTATATACACATATGTATGGAAATAAAATATACCAAACACATATATACACATATGTATGAAAATAAAATATACCAAAAACATATATACACATATGTATGGAAATAAGATATACCAAACACATCTATACACATATATATATATGGAATTAAAATATACCAAAAACATATATACACATATGTATGGAAATAAAATATACCAAAAACATCTATATACATATATATGGAATTACAATATACCAAAAACATATATCTACTCCATACATATGTGTATATAAGTTTTTGGTATATTTTAATTCCACATATATATATTATATATATTCAGCTTGCCCAGCAGAATCTTATCATGCCTTTCAGTAAAGGAATTTTCAAAGTCCTATGAAATCCTGTTGATAGTAAAATTATTTCTCAGCAGACAACAGCAAGGCAAAATTCAAAATGTTTTGGGTAAAGCTATGGGATAACACACATATACCATCCTCTCTACAGGATTCTACAGAACCGACTAATCGACTCACATCGCAACTAGTATCAGATTACTTGGCGCCCAGATCCATGCAGACATCATACGCAGATGTGCCTTCAACACTCTCGTTTCTTTCCAATGTCTACAGTGACTTACAGTTCAATGGAGATAACTATGCAAATTTGCACATGAGAAGGTTACCTCTCATGATTGCTTGGGATGAAAGAAAATTTATTCCAACATAAAAATATTAAATGGCAGAGAGCCAGGTATCAGCTGAATGTCTGTAGCGACTCCAAAATAACAGAGAAGCGGACAGAGCAAAAATAGGAAAACAGGGTCTCGACGGGGAGATTAAGGAAATAGAAGACTTAGATTACCGGTATGAGGAAATCAAAAGTGCTGGACAACCAGATAATGACACTGCCGCTGCTAACAAAACCGCGATTGCCCAGACAGTGATGGCAACTCTGAATGGATTTCTTCTAAAGTCAGAACAAACCTTTTTGAAAGTTTCTCTTCTGTTATTGTTTAAGGCTTTTGCAGTTTGTCTTTTGCCACGGATGATTGAGAGTTGAACAATCTCTCTGCACTTTTCCATATTCTAAGGTATACGCCTATTCTATTCTATTAAATACATGCTTACATTACTACTCGGCTTTATTCGAACTTGTTTATGTTTCGCACCTCATGCAATTATCAAACAGAATGGATGGAATTAATCCATTTTATTATATATATATATATTTATTTATTTATTTATTTACCAGTGGTATTCCCTATATATATATATATATATATATATATATATATATATATATATATATATACAGGGTGACCCCCAAAAAGCGGGTTCCAACTCTAATTAGGCCCCGTTACTTAGTGTTTTGTCCGAATGAAATTAAACTTTTGTCATAACTAGTTTATTATATTCAAAACATCACATCAAAACACTAGGGTATTTGACCTTTTTTTCTTATTTTACATCATATGTTCTAGATGGCCTCCAATTAGCTTTTGTTTTTTGGGGGCCCCCCTCTCTCTCTCTCTCTCTATATATATATATATATATATATATATATGTGTGTGTGTGTGTGTGTGTGTGTACTTAATTACTTTTAAAAGTAAACTTTCTACTTTTCTGTTTGATTCAATTTGCACTTGCCATGTTGTATAACAACTGCACTGGTTGTTTATTTATATCAAGTGTTCATATGCCTTACCCCTAAATCACAAGTTAACAAAGCAAAAAGTATGGTACATAAAAGCCTCAGATTTTCCGATATATTTTGTTGTATATTTTAAATACAATTTCATATGTCGGAATTATTTTGGACTCATCTGTAATCTTTTCCTTACCTCCTTTTTCAGGAACACCAAATGAAAAAGAAACGTGCACTTGTTTATAATACATACACGCATATGTCTTACAAGCATGAGACAGATGGTAATACAAGTTTGCGGCTATAAAGTAAACGGCACATTTATTCTTAGCGAACCAATGTTTAATTTGCAGTTATGGTATCATTATTTAATACACGATATGTTTTAATCTAAGCAAACGTCATTCAGCACAATCTTAGGCCATATTTTATATATGTGCCTATATGTGGCAAACACAGTTATAAACACTCGGATATTTAATAAAATCACACATTAAATACGGAAAAATATTTGGATCATCATTAATTACAATATTTAATTCTTCAGAAAGAATATAAGGCCCACGTAAAGAAGACAACCGTTTTACTATTTTGTTAACAAATAAAAACAAAATAAGATGGTAAATATCTTGCTTTTCGATATTATACATAATAGCGACGTTTATTTTAAAAGTATATTTAAATAGACATATAGGAAAATATAGATTCGTTCTAAAAGCCGAGTAAATACAGCTGGCGGTATTTATTATGAAGTATATCTCTACATAAGATTGTTAACGCTGGAATTGTGTTTGCTTCAGCTGAAATCTCATCTTGTTTCTTTCCCGTTGTCAGAGAACACCGTATTTAAGATAAACGTGACAATTTTCATATTCCCCAAAGTGCCAAATCAATGATACCTGTGATTCTCCTGGATTTTACAATCACGAGGCAACCAAGTGATTAAATATGTTCACGACAATAAAACGTAGAAATCTAAACTAATTATATAAGAACCCCAAAGCAAATGATTACTGGCGTTCGTTTAATGACTTTCACATTCTTCAAACCGAGTTCATTTATTGTTTTCACTTGTTTGTATTCTTTTACCGTGTATCACTACCAAACAAATCATCCTTAAGCGGCAGCTAGAGCTGTGAACGGCAAGCCCGTAATAACATTATATTAATTATCTGTTCGCAATAAAAAGTAACGCCTTGAAAAGAGAAGCAAACACAGAACAAAAAACGATTACAATTACCCATATATATTTATATATCAGCATGTTTCTATGCAGATCAATCTGATTTATAGATCCGTTGTGTATTAATGTTATTCAATGTTTCACTAAAACAATAAAGACAGGGAAATAAAGCCGATTACCTTCCAGAATTGTAATTATTGTCGCTACAGAACAGCTTAATGACTGTCCATATTTTATGAGAATATATATTTTTTTCTTTTAGCTGTGGTTAAATAAAACGATAATGTTCAATCAAGCACAACTTCTATATAGATTAAGGCAAATATGCGTTTTTTTTTATTTCATCGTTTTTTTTAGGTGGGGACAGAAAAAAAGATAAAAAATCAATAAAATATTGGGTGAAACCAAAACCATCGCTTTATTATCTTGAGTAATCTGATTGATAATATTTAGTAGAAGCTCATGAGGGATGCGAAAAAAAGTCGTATGTAACGTGCCATACGTATACTTTTATTTCTTCTACTACGTGAAATACACAAAATAAATATACATATGTTCATATATCCGTCTCTTTTGAAAATAATGACTTCTAAAATCTAAGTTTAAATTATTTATTTATACCAGTTTTTATGCTGAAAATAAACATACAAAGAGTTTAAATATTGAATGAATACACACACACACACACACACACACACACATATATATATATATATATATCAAAACGCGGATTCCATGAACAAAGCTTCTTTCTTAGAACTTCACGCCTGTGGAACTCTGTTCCGTCTGCCTGCTTCCCTCCGGACTACAACTTGGATGTCTTCAAGTCCAATGTTAACAAATTCCTAATGAATCGCCCCCTTAAGTAAACACTTCAACAAATCTCCTCACTAACGTAATGTACTTGCAATAACCCTTATCCCTGAGTGGCTTCCGGGCTTTGATAAGTGGTGATCACAGTGTAAAAAAAAATATATATATATACACACACACACATATATATATATATATATATATATATATATATATATATATATATATATATATATATACAGACAAGCTGATGAGTCGTAGATGACGAAACACGTATCAGTGGATAATTATATTTTAAAAAACAATATGTATGCCCCACCCCATGTGGGGGTACCAAGTTGGTTAAAGGGGAAATTATTTCCAACTCGCATTTACGTGAAAATGCACTTTCGTAAATAATTGAATTAATTTAAAACATCTCGCAAACCCCCCCAAAAAAACACACAACATATATATATATATATATATATATATATATATATATATATATATATATATATATATATATTAAATTATGATCAACGTTATTGAATGATGATCACCGAATGTTCACACTCCTATATTTCATTGTCATCAAAATCCATGAAATCGCCCCGGATGAAGCATGACATGCCTCCATGCAGTAACTTAGTCCAAAATATATCTTATTCTACATTACACGCTCGAGAACCCACTGTTTATTTTATAAAATGGTTTTATATAAACTTCTTTCCAGTTAACGAAAAAAAAAACATTAAGAACTTTACGTGCGGGGTTTGAACCTACTGACCACATAATAACCGGTGAACACTTAATGAAATCAAGAAGTAAAATAAAGATAAAAATTAAAAATAAATAAAAATAGAACTCGCCACTTAACCTACTTTCTGGGCAGGAAATCCACATTAATGCAATAAAATATTTTCATTTTTTACTATCGCTGATCCATCTAACGATAGCTCGGGCAGTACAGACTAAGGCTGGAACGTTAAATACTTGGGTTGCAACCGAACTCATATTCGTTTATATATCTTAATTCACCACTATATATTTGGTACAGTATAGTATATAATAATCGATTTAGAATTGAACCTATTATAACTTATACTAAATCTACATAACTAACTTCATATACATGTGTGTATATATATATGTATATATATATGTATATTAATTTTATTTATACAAACATTAATGGCTACATATGTGCATACATGTTTCTGTAATCACCCACGTCGGGGGATTACGTCTTCAGGCCAAGAACCACCTTCAAAAGTGACATTTCCACCAAATACATTTTTCTATTTCGTTTATCAAGTTAAAAATACAACCTGGGTGGGAGTCAAAAAAAACAAAAACGGTAAAAGGATGAGTGAGGTCTATGAAGATGATAAACATCTTTTTTCTTTTCCCCTCCCCTGGATTCGCTTTTGAATATATGGATTAATGTGTGTATACTGTGTGTGTTGGCAGTGGCTGTGTATGGATGTGTTATGTGTGTGTTGCGTGTATGTGTGGGTGGAGGTAGATTAAAAAGGCACCGGTCAGTACTTGGTTGACCATAGCTAAGGTTATTAACTTACAGACTCTAAGACAAGAAAACGAAACTCTCAATGACCCTATGCCATAAAAAGCCAAAAGTTAAGTTAGATGGGGGAGGGGAAAAGAAAAAAGATGTTTATCATCTTCATAGACCTCACTCATCCTTTTACCGTTTTTGTTTTTTTTGACTCCCACCCAGGTTGTATTTTTAACTTGATAAACGAAATAGAAAAATGTATTTGGTGGAAATGTCACTTTTGAAGGTGGTTCTTGGCCTGAAGACGTAATCCCCCGACGTGGGTGATTACAGAAACATGTATGCACATATGTAGCCATTAATGTTTGTATAAATAAAATTAATATACCTGCTCTGTTCACTCATTGAGCACTATTTTGGTAGACACGTGTTGTTTCATTGGATTTACTTCTAGGAAACTAAACTCTACTGGCTATATATATATATGTATATACATATGCATATATTACTTCAGTTATATGAAACATGCATTTACATGATAATGCGCTCAACATCTACATTGGCATTTATTTAGGAAAGTATGTTCTACTAACCATGAAAACGTTACGCTTACACTGCTGAGATTGCAAAAATTCATAGTGATGCCAAAGACAATAACCAGCAGTCAAAAAATAAAAGCATTACAGAATATACAGATTGACACCGTAAAGGAGGTGAGGAATACATATTTTAAATAAGATCAAATGTAAAATTTTCTCTGGAGAAAGATACCCCAGGGCTACCGTTCTTTTCAAAGACAACATAAGCGTATCATTTAACGTAGCGCACTTAAGAAAAAGTAGAAAAAATATGAAATATTAAAATCAAGTAGAAAAAATATGTTTTTTTTTATGTATGTATTAACAGTACAGATAGTCTAAAACACAAACAAAAAGGAAAAATGTATACAATGAAATTCACTTAATTTCATTTAATGGTGGCATTTAATGACTGAAGATTGATTGCAAAACTATGTTCACGCAAACAACATTATGTCACATAAGGCGTAGAGTATATTGGCGAAATCACTAAAACATTTTCACAATTAGCTACTGTTCCTCTCTAATCCTGAACTTATATTCATCATGGAAACTTATTTTTAAAACAACCACAATGCCACCGCGATCTTCACAATAACAATGCGGATTTACACTATTCAATGCGAAACGTTTCAAAAGTTATATAAAGAACATAATCACTCATAAAATATAAATTACTCTAGGTTTTACGTGAGTAGATTTGTAATCTGTACAGATTAATAATTGATATTAATATCCCCTACCATACATGGATAAAATATAAGAAAAAATGTTTCCTGAATATATATATATTCATCCGGATAAAGTCTCGAAATAAAGACGAAACATTGATGAACACATGGCTCAGTCTGTGCCTTTTTATTTTTTATTTTGCTCTCTGTATATATATATATATATATATATATATATATATATATATATATATATATATATATATATATTGCTGAATATAACCAATCCCGATGATGGCAAAAAGTGAGAATACTCCTAAAACAATGCAATTTCTAAAAATGAAAAATTATTCTGCCGAAAACGTAAGACAGCTTTAGAGGAAATCAAAAGTAATCGGAAATGACCTTCAAAAGTGACAGATCATAAGAATGTACTCGGAGAATATACAAAGATATCAAGCTAAATATCAAGGAAACAACATATCAAAGTAAAAACAAGACAAAAATACCAAGAATAAGGATTAATCCAAAACACAAAATAGAGATTTATTAATGAAAACAAAGCAAAACACTTGATCACAACTGACCTCAAATCAGCTTTGACAGATGAAAACACTAAAATCAATACTTTTGACTGTTACAATAAAATAAAAAAGAAACAACAAAAAAATAAGAACGGATAGAGGATACGAGTTAACGCCTGACTGTCGAAAGTATCGCTAGCTAGACTTTGGTATATTTTCTTATTAAACCATGATCTACATTAGAAATTAGGAAAAAAACGAACACACGCATATTTAAGGTAATGTACGACAGTTTAGAAATTAAATTTATTCGACTGTAACTGGATGGTAATATTTCAGGCCAATAAGACGAAGTTTCTACAAAAAACCTTCTCAAAGAGCCATTGCCATTACAAACATTAATCTATATCTTAGAGCTTATCCATCAAACTCTTCAGATTTGTATGTAAAAACAACATGATTTAATAAAAAAGTCATAATCGGCATTGTCAAATCTACTACCAAGAACGTGGGCCCTCCATCCTTCTAATATTTCCTCACAAAAGTGTGGATCTTGTATATCTACAAACAAAACGTTTCCCATCCATAACATATTGTTGCTAGATATGCGTTTGTAAATCCACCAATAGTCTGTCACCTTAAATCACGGTCCAATAAAGGATCTACGAACCCAATTGTTATACCGGCCTTCCTTGAACAGAGGAATTTACACCGATTAGTACTATAAATAGCGCTAGTAATTCCAACACCGGTGAGAGAGATGCGATTGCACTTCAACTGTTAACCGAGTGCACAGCAGATACCAACACTTTCCTATCTTTGTACATTATTGTTAATACACTTGTTCCTTAACCGAACCTCGTCTTGATTGTTCTTATTTTCACTGTTGTTCCACAACACAACATCAATTCATGTAAATTGCTGCAATGTTGAATATTTGTACCTGTTTTACAACTACTTTAATAGACGGTGAACTGATAAGTCCCAGCAAGTGTACTCCCTCGACGTAAATATTTCGAAATTACCCGAGCAGCAGCAAAATCTCACGTCTTTTTGGTGAAGTCCGTAGATGCGATAAACGCTCTAATCTAATATTTTCTATTTTTAGAGTAGTAAGTTTCTGTAATTCCCTCCCGGTTTCCTGTTTTCAATGACTGTATTAATACGTAAAATTTTAAATGCTATGTGTCCCAAAATTTCACTGCATTACTTCCAAGTGTCTTCTGTTTGACAAAATGCTAAATAGTAACTTCTTACTTCCAAATATTGATATGCCACATTTTAGTATCAAAAACGTACAATTCAGTGTTTAAAGCGAATATTGTACCGGGAGATAATTAAATAACCGTTAACGAATCCAGCAAATAAAATGAATGTGTACAATATAAATGTGTTACAAGAGTAAAGAAAAGAGAATTAGTTAAATGAAAATGATATCAGATAAAACGAGAATCGAACCCTGTACATAAGTTTTAAAGAACAATAGGTTTTAAATTGAAAGTCCAGTTAAATTGCTAATTCTTTAAAACTATTTTATGAATATAATATGGCTGAAAATTCTATTCACATTCTTAGACAGAATACATAATAAAAATATCAGTTAGAGAATTAACAAGTAGGTTAAATTCCTTAAAAAAAAAAGAGAATGGGAAATTTCCTGGTCGTCAGAAATGGTTTCAAAATATGCAAATCATGTATGTGTGAAACATGTAAGTAATAATGCATGTTTAAACACGGAGGCATGCCATGCCATATGTCTAATATGCACGTGTTTCTCATGCAATGACGTCATGGGTCTCAATATAGTCAGTCAAAAAACTCAGTCGGGGACTAAGTCAGTCAGAGAACAGAGCTGACATAGAACCTTGGAAGCGGGGTTAGAAGAAAACTCATGTAAGACTTGAATTCCTTGATGCAAAGCCATTGACCGGCGACATCATCTGGTATAATAAACAAAAAAACTTGATCTTCGTGTTATGTATTCAACAGAAAAAGTATTGTCATTTTATATAATAAGAACTTTGTGAAAATCATCATCTATAAAATAGGTAAAGAAAAATGTGTCAATGTTATAGAAACACTTCCATTCACAGAACTGTCAATCGTATATACCAAACGCACTATCTCTCGGTCTATCTATCAATATATCATAAATATCTTCTCATTGAATTACATGCTCGACTCTTCTGTATTAACCTGTACCCTGTCTCTTTATATATAAGACTGTCTCTATCTCATAATATGTCTCTCTCTTGATATATACGCGATATATCTGCACACAACATGGACCTCTAAGACTCTCTACTAAGACGAATACAACAACAATATATTACATCAGTCCTCTTCTAATAAGAACTATGCAACAAATGTATACAATATAAATGTGTACAATATAAAAACAGAAGTTCAAATGCTAGCAAGGAATTTTCAAATCTTTACAATTCAAAATAAAGTCAACATTTGGAAATCTTTAATGTGTGTGAGCACACATTATCTTCAAAAGATATTAGACAGTGAGATTTGTAAGTTTTAGTTAAGAATCCATTTCACAGAAAGTAAAACAGTACTTAAGAAATTGTAATGTTCTCAGTATATTTATACTCTGAAGTTTACGCGAGGGGCGAATGAGAAGAGCAGTACAAAAAATTCAGGATGCCTAAAATCTATAAGGGTTATCGAGTAAATTGCTTGTTTATACAAGCAATTTACTTACTTTAGCAGTTATAATTAATTTATGTTTTATCGTTAGCGCATCTTGCATTATACGTAAATCAGATATTAAACGCAACACAGATACGACATATAAGGATTAAAATAAATGGTATATTTGGGAAGTTGTTCATGACTTTTAAGTTATTGTTCTTTATATTTCACTCCGAAGAATGTGTAATTAATGGTGATGCACGATTCGAACTAAGTAAGAAAAGGGTTAAAATTTACGCGGCGAGCTATTGCACTCTTTACCCTTATCCTTGAGTGGCCTCTTTACCTTGATAAGTGGTGATGCATATGTAAAAAATATTCATATGCATTAAAATACACTTTAACTTTTCTTTGTAAATTTTACAATGATACTGACACAAGGTTATTTGACCTACGTACATTCGACTGATTATTGAACAAATAATAACGTGTCATAAATAAAAAGTAAAAAAAATACATAAACGTTGAAGTAAAACTACTAACAAAACGAATTAATTTCTTTGTATATGCTATGAAAGCAAGTTGCCTGGAGTAATTGCCTTAAATAAGAGTATAAAGAATTCCTTGTCCAAACATACGTCAATTCCTTGTAAATAAATATTAAAAGTAAATTGTTTAACAAGATTGTTCATATATTTTAAGTAAATCACTTATATCACTTAATTGTTCAATATTAAGTGAAAAATAATGTATATATATACATATATATATATATATATAGTTCCTTCTTTTACAATGACTACTGTTCGTATGTTAGTACTTTATATTTAAACAGGTTTAAACATTCACGCGCTGCTGTAGCACAGTGTGGTAAAAGCAAGTATAAGAGTGATTTTCATTGTACTTTCACACAAAAACACGAATGTAATAATCTAATCATCTAATAAACTTGGAACCGTTCGTAAAAAATATATATCTTAGTGACAATATGCTTAGATTTAGTAACTGTTCGTTTATTTGTAAGGATTGAATTCCGGAATATGAGACATTTCAGAGCTAAGCAAATCAGAATGGAAGGATTCTGATCAGGGAGCCGTTATTATTTATGACTGAAAATCGGAAGGATTAAGTTATGTCTATGTTTCTATGAGCCAATTACTAGAGGTGTAATCACAGAATTTGTGTAAAATGTAGAATTGGTCCGGTCACAGTTGGTAACAGTGTTATGACTAAATAGTTAGAGAGAAACGTAGAGAACCTTTCTAAAAAAATATTGCAATTGTGATCGTGTTGCTAGTTGGTTGCAATGTAGTATTTTATTATGTACACTGAATGTGTCTATAATGGTGTTCGAAATTTGCATAAGATATTCGCTATTGGGTAAGATGTATTTAATTTCTATGTTTCATCTGTTGTTGCAAACCTACGAAACTTTGGTGCAGAGAGAAATTCATGTGGTCATTTTATTATATAATATTATATATATTATATCATATATATAATATTATATATATACTTGTACTTTTTGTAGTAAAAGAAATCCCATACAGTGCTCTATTATTAGGGAAAAACCTTTCTCGAAATAAGAGCAATATATATATATTTTTTATAATATATACAGGAATTTACATCGGTAGTCGGTACCGACGGTTTCAAGCCCGGTAGTTGAGGACTGCTCTTAATGTCCGCCTCAGGCTCTCTTCAGCCGAGTCGGCTGAAGAGAGCCTGAGGCGGACATTAAGAGCAGTCCTCAACTACCGGGCTTGAAACCGTCGGTACCGACTACCGATGTAAATTCCTGTATATATTATAAAAAAAATATATATATTATATATATATATATAATATTACAGACAAAATAAAAAGAGAATCTCTTAGGGATTAATCTAGTGTCTATTTAATAATTTATCCCCCTTACTTCTTTTATACATATATATTTCCCCCTACTTTTTCATCTCCGATTCATTTTCCCTCTTTTCTTTTTTTTTTAGCGTAATTAAACTCGATTTTAGCTCTGGTAAGCGAGCTTCGAAACCGGTCAGCTGACGCATTCATTTTTATTTTTTAATTTCACAATCTAAAATAAAAAAAATGTTTTCGAACAGGTTTAAATTAGGTCTTTACATAGCCATGATATATTATAATATGTATGTGTTTTTATGGGTGTGTTTTAAAACGTACGTCTTGTATACTTCTGTTGCATCGTAGCAGAAACAAGCAGTTCCTATCTGTTATTCCATACAATAAGACAATAAGACATTATGAACAACTGCCAAGCCTAACGTTGTAATGCAATAATCGGATTTTCTTTTAGAAGTGATTCAAGGTCCGAAGACCACCGAAGGATAAGTGGTTATGGGTGTAACGTTTTCACTGAAACAACAGCTTAGTGGTCGTTGGCGGTTGACATTTGGCTCAAATTGTTGTGTGATATACCTTTTCTATGTCACTGTAAACCTGTCATCCCATCTTGTGCATCGGCTATACATTTGCTCTTCACGAGAGCAAATATAGACCCAATATCAGTTTGTAATGTGAAGGAGACCCAGCATTCTAAAAAGGGGTTCTCTGGATTAAGAACAGAAATACACCCTGCCTCCGCTTAAAAGAGTTTTATTTACAGTTATTACACTTGCACCTCTTATTCTAAAGCTTTTTCTCTTGGGGCTCCCTTCCTGCTTCATGTTTCTCTGACTGTACTAGCATGCAGGAGTTTAATGTAATGTAAAAAAAAAAACATCAGATCCGAGTTCTACAGGGCGCAGTCTTTATTTATGGAATATGCGTTCAGATTTAGACACCCTAGGAGGAATTGTTTGTAATGTGGGGACGCTAGATGCTAGCCCGAATGAAAACTTCCCTTGTAAATAAAAATATAGTAAAGGCAGGTTCACAGCATATGTTTATGGAAAATAAGGATGTAGGGAGGAAAATAGGTCATCATGCACAAACTGGTGCTGAACTGTCAAGTGCTCTGAGCAGCTCTTTTTCCAGACGTGGCAAAAATACTCTATTTTAAGGCGTATTTTTCTATTATACAGATAGAAGATTGTGTAAAGAATGAGATATCTTCTGGACCCGAGGAAAGACCCAACTATTTGCTTTTGCAATTGATTTGATATAAGTCTTCCATTTCAGATCATAGATGAAGGTAAAACCCAGAAATTTGTCAGAGCCTTGTGCTACTTTGAAACGAGAGCTATTTATATCAAGAGCCATTACAGTGTTTTTATTGATTTCTGTTAAAATAAATTATACTTACACAAAATTGAGACACTGTTGTCTTCAAGATATTCAGGGCTAGTTACATGAGCTGTTTAGAGATGCAAAATACAGATAACCAATTAACATTGCACCATATAGCAATTGGAAAACGCAATACATCTATTCTGGAAAATTTAATAAAATTTAAAAATCTGGAAATTTGTTAGCAATTTTATAAGTCGTCCCCATGAATCAAGTATAGTTACGACTAACGCTGCAATCGCTGGAAGCAAATATAGGACTTTGAAGAAAATGGAAAATTATTTTCAGACAAATCACCCTTACTCTAAACTTTAACTTGAACTTAAACCCTAAGAGAAAGAAGTAGTACCTAACAATAATCGATATTTGGTAAAGTTTGAGAAATTATTAATAAAGAAAACAAAACTTGTTTGTTAGCGTCTTTTTGCTATAAAAAAGGAAATATTTTTCCATTTTACACTGACTGCCTTTTCGATTATTTGAACTTTTCTCTTTTGATTAATTTTCATTGTCTTTTTTTTCGTGATAATTCAAATATGTTGTCATTGAAAATTACGGCTTGCATTTTTGTGGCTTAAAGAAAAACTTTCTGGTCAGCGAAATGCGATGTTTTCCATAATCTGCTCACAATATGCCAAACCTAACGCGATCCTCATTCAGCATTGGAAACAAGTAACCGCTAACACTATAATATATATAAAACATGTGATCTCATATTATACATGTATACATATGAAGTAGTAATGCACGCTCGGGTATATGTCCATTCATTTTTTTTTATTTTACTTCAGTCGAAGTTCTCAGAAATGAAGGGACCCATAACCCATGGCGAACTCTATATGAGACAAATAGTCTTCTTTATCTCTCAAACACTGAGTTAGTAAAGAAATTGAGAACATAATTTTCCTCTTCCCAATTAACGATCTTCATGTGTTGCAGTATATCTTCTATTTTGGTCTCTTGGTCTTACTGGATTACAGGAGAAGAATTTATCTGGTCTGGTGGAGTATCTAGTTTCGTGCAGTTACTAGATGTAACATAATCTGAAGAAGGTGCACTATACCTCGTAAAAGCTAATGTGATTTAGCTATAGTGAGGAGATCTCATTTGGGCATCGAATACGATGTGATTTTGAATATTTAGTCAGGATTTAATTCTTGGGAAAAGTATCCTCATGCCAGGTTGTTCTTGAAACCCCCTGTACAGCTAAACTTGAGACACTTAAGGATAGTGTCAAGTAGGTATTCAAGTTCTCTCCTGTAGGCATTCGATTTCTCTCTTATTGATGTGTGCGTAACTGTGTGACTGCTGAAAACAGTTGATAAAAGCACAACTTATTCATGATTTTGAGTAAGAGAAAAATCACATGAGAAACTCATGTCCGCCTCAAGTGTTCACTCTTTTCTAGTAGGCGTTAATGAAGCATCTAATTTAAACTGTTCGTTATTGATGAAAACGAACGAAGATTGATTAAGTGGTCGGCGTGAATTGACTTTAACGACAAAAATAATTGCTAAAGTAATTCAGATATACAGAGAGAGTGTAAAATATTAAGACTGGAATCAAATGGACATTTAAAAATGCAAATCACGTCACATATTTTAGGTGTATATTTACAACACTTTCCACACGCACAGACCGACACCTCCGAACGCACACATTCACGAACACATACACATTCACGTACACAAACAAACACATACGCCACACACATACGCCACACACACACACACACACACACACACACACACACACACACACACACACACACATATATATAGTAATTTATAAAATATATATGGCGATTAATCTACACTGAATATTCGGCGTTTCATCCACTCTAGGATTCCTCAGCGAGACAGAGAGAGAAAAAGACAGAGGGAAAGAGAGAGAGAGAGTGAGAGAGAGGGAAAAATACAGAAGAGGAAAGAAAGTAATTTATCTATCTGGAAATATTGATTGCAGACAACTTATGATATTATGCTACGTTTTAATTGATAGTTCTGAAAAGCGACAAAATAATTCCGACGATTTGAGAATGAAACTATTAAATTTTAAGATAAAATTCTGATGAGGAAATCTGCAGTTTTACATTAAAACTAATCAGATCATACAATAAGTCTTATATGATAATTAATTAGTTCCATACCCACTTTCTGTTTACTCTCAGAGATAAATCTAATAGACCTCGAATTATTCTTATTGAAAAATGTAGATACTATTAATTATCTGATTTAATTATGTTGATACCAACTTAATCATCTGTAAATAAAAAAGTACATTTTCAATTAAAATGTGCTTTTACACATACACGCACATGTGTATGTATACGCATAAAATATTTCCGCAAAACCGCATATATAATGATATATATTTAATTATATATTATCATACCGCGAAAGAGGAACAGAACGCGAAAAAAAGTGACGTCATTGCTGCTGCGTCCATTGCCATATTCGGAAGTGGTGAAGGTTTAAATTAAGGCTAGTCAATCGAAAAGAGGAAGAGACTTTCGAAAATATCGGCGAAAAAAGCAACTCTGCTTTGTATAAAAGTGCCCAGTTGAGGATGAAGGAATTAACGTTTTTAGGCAACTTTGCAATATTTGTCGTCCGAAGGGTCAAGCTTCAAGACGGTTCTGACTACGGGAAAATCTGTCGCGTCTGTCGAAAGTTAGCCAGCCACACATACATACGTACACTTAAACGGACAGGCGATATTTATATAATATATAACTACTGTGCCAACTACATAAACAACGAAATTATCTTAACTAACACTGTTGAATTTTATACCCACTACGCTGCCTTTACATTAAACAAATTTACGCTTAATATAGTCTGCATATTTACTCTTATGCTAATCAAGCATATTCCAAAGGTTTATCGATTGATCCCATGTATAAATATATAAATATGTACATAGCAAGTTTGTATAAATATAGATATACTTAGGGTTTGTGTTCCCTGATAGAAGCGCTAGTTAAGTCGGAATAAAATAAATACTGTTTATTATATACAATAGCCAACCTAAATCACAATATCTATAAAATGAATACGTATTAGATACGGTTGAAGCCAAAACAACGAATTACTACAAAATAAACAGCCATTTATTTTGTTTGAAATTTATATTGACATTTATAAATATATTTCGAAGATAGACTTCATCATCAGTATGTCTTTCCTTTTTTTTGCCATGTTGTTGTTGGAGCGTAGAATAAGTAGAAGTATGTTTGTTGTTTTACGGTAGTCTTTTGAAAACACAACAAACGGACTTCTACTTATTCTATGCTTCAAAAACAACATGGTAAAAATAGAGAAAAACATATTGATAATGAAGTGTATCTTGGAAATATATTCATAGACTTCAATATAAATTTCAAACAAAATAAATATCTGCTTATTTTCTAATAATGCGTTGTTTTGGCTTCAAACGTGTCTAATACGTATTCATTTCATAGATATTGTGATTTAGGTTGCCTATTGTATATATTTTCTCATGGTATTTTTCGAACATTCATACCGCGATGATCTTTGCTGTTTGACTGTGTTTGCCTTCTTTCTGTTTGACTGCTCTTTTTAATCTGTTTTTCTTTTTTTTAGTTTCACGCTGATAAAGTTATTTCTTCCATTTTCCAACATTTGCTTTTCCTCTGTTTTCATTACGTTCGAGGGAAAACAGATTTAATAATTGTGAAAAATGTTCAGTGTCAATTTGGGGGTCATATTCGTGGACAAATATTTCATTTTGATCTTTTGTGACCTGAAACTTCACCCTAAGATATACGAAAATATGTGATGAGGATTAATCATTCAGCAACAATACTCTAGAAAAAGAAATGTTGGGCATTCTCATAAAAATAGAAGGTTGGGTTATATATTTTAGAAGTCTTATGTATCACTACTTTTCTAGAGTACGTATTTATTTTAATAAAATTAAACACGTAACATTCGGATAGACATAGATATATATTTTTACCATTACAAATTATGGATAAGAATTCGTTACTGAAACTATTACATTAGACCGTAAATAGAAACAAAATTTCCAACAAAACAAGTTGGCAATGTCTTTGGTTCCCCAGCAAAAGGAGGGTTTACCTGTAAATTCACCCTTGTCCGTTCGTCCTCCGTCCGTTTGTCTGTCTGCACTTTTCTCAATAACTACGCCTTGGAAGTTTTAAAAAATTGTCACAAACATTAAACATGATATTAGTAAAAATTTAACAGAACGGATTTCCCGTGAAAACTTCTTAGAGGTGACTTTCAGGTTAAAATGACTAAAATTGACACTTTTGTGCTTATTAAAAAAAATGATGCCTTGAATTTTTTTATTAAGCTTTCTGAAAAGTTGTAACTAACTGATTTCTGTATGATTTTGTTTGTCTATACTTAACGATAACAGTTGGGTGTGTACAAGGAGCTCTTTTAGAGCTAGAAAAATACTCCCTTTTTGGGACTATTTTGCCATATTTGTCCCAATTTGTGTACATATGTAGATCTAGCAGTTCTGCATGGTGCTGAACTCAGATTTAAACATGTTAAGGCCTTGGGGACATTTGGGGCTAAATGGGGGGGACATGGACAGTAATTATCTTATGCCTCGTTCACTGGGTATAAACGGAGTACCATGCATGCTTCCATTGTTTCAAAAGGTAATCAAGTTCCGCAAAGCCAAAACAAAAACAATTTATTTCAACAAAACATCAAAGACAAACATTATGAATAAAATTTTCAGAGAAAATTTACTTGAAATATAAATAAGTAAAACAATAAAAAAATGTAATCTATAATATAAATATCATATGTCTGTTTAACTGTATGTATGTAGGGTTATATGCCTGTGACATATTTTCACGAGCTCGGTACTATTTTGATGCACGACCCTTCGGACGACAAATATCGAAAAATTGCCTAAAAACATTAATTTCTTCACCCTCACGAAGGCACTTTTATACAGGGAGGTGTCGTTTTTTTTTGCTGATATTTTCGAAAGTAATCCTCCCTATTTCGATTGACTAGCCTTTATTTAAACCTTCGCCACTTCCGGTTTTGTGATGGACGCAACGGGAACGACGTCACGTTTTTCTTTTACGTTCTTTTTCTCATTCGCAGTACAGGTTCGAGCCTCTCTGCCTGCTACCACTTATTTGTTGTTTTGCTCAATACACATTTCCAAACACCCGAGCAACGCCGGTCACCCATGCTAGTATTTCATAAAATAAAAACAAATAAGTCGAACAAAATAACTAAATATGCGACGATATAAAAAAAACTTGAAGCATTAAAAACATTTATCAAATTAACCGAAATTAGCAATCAAAAACATAGAAAGCGTTTATATTCTGCTAAACAAAACAACGACCTCAAAGTACACGAATAAATGTATTGAAGTACATCTAAGAAATATCGTGTGGTAGTATGTGTTCACAGTGCAGATTTATTTCTTCATTTATTTAATGATTTTCATTTTCTTTGCTTTTGTTTAATTATTTTTACAATTTTTATTTATGTATTTATTTTATTTTTGTCTCCTTTTTTATTTACTTTCCTTCCTTTTTTTCTGTTTTTCTATTCTATTCGATATGAGCGCGTCTAAACTTAACGGAGTTGATAGACGCAACCTTTAAATTTAAACGTCACGCGCACAAAGCATTTACTCAAATTACCAACATCGGCATGAAAATTGCTTTTTATGCCGTAAAATAAAGCAATCACACCGAACACTAGAAATAGATATTCTAAGATATAAAAAGTTTGAAGCTTAAACAAATATAAATAGACAGTATCCGACATTAAATAACTTCTATAAACATTTACATGCTGTTGATCTAAAAGAAACTAAACAAACCGAACATAATGATTAAATATTTGAAAATATAGACAACTCAAAGCATAAAACTATTTACCGAAAAGAATTGTATTTTGCATGACATTATCGGAAAATGTGTTATCTATATCTTCTATCTATACTCCTATAAATTCGTTTTTCTTTTGTATGTATTTATATTCATATTAAAATCCCTCTTTTCTATTTATTGAATTTATTTGCTTCCCCACCAAAGCAAATTAGGCACAAGGGCGTTTTTAATGTGGGGTAAACACCAGTTCCTTTAAAAGTAGGCAAAAAGGGGGCACTCTGGTTACAAAAAATAATAATTGTCCCAGTATACAGGGTTTCCCCTCCATTGACTGGGACAAAGTAGCTTAAGTGCAGCATCTGCAGAATAGATACTACACTTTGATCCCGGGCCGAAGGCCAAGAACAACAGAAAAAAAGCAAGATATTTATTTGCTCCCCCACCGAGCAAATTAGGCACAGGGTTGATTTTTAATGTGAGGAGTAAACGGAGGAATGACGACCAACTCCCCGCGGAGTAGGGGAGCTGGATAGTGACAATTGGTATGAAGGGTTGCTCCTAAATTGACCAAGGTCTTATATGTGGGGTAACCTCCACATATGGTAGTAGTTAGGCCGATTTTTAATGTGAGGAGTGAAGGAGTGAGTGAAAGAAGGGGTCTTTACTCGCAGTATCTGCCGGAACAAATACTACACTATGATCCTGGCCCGAAGGCCAAGAACCACAGAAAAAAGGCATGGTATTTATTTGCTCCCCCACCGAACAAATTAGGCACAAGGCCGATTTTTAATGTCAGGAGTGAAGGGGCAATGGGGACCAACTCCCCGGGGACTAGGGGAGCTGGATAGTGACAATTGGTATGAAGGGTTGTCCCTAAATTGACTAAGGTCTTATCTGTGGGGTCGTCCCCACATATGGTCTTTTCTTGCAGTATCTGCCGGAACAGATACTACACTTTGATCCCAACCCGAAGACCAAGAACAACGGGACAAAAGTCAAGGTATTTCTTTGCTCCCCCACGGAACAAATTAGGCATAAGGCCGATTTTTTATGTGAGGAGTAAAGGGAAAATGGGAACAAACTCCCTGGGGAGTAGGGGAGCTGGATAGTTACAATTGGTATGAAGGGTTCCCCCTACATTGACCAAGGTCTTATAATGGTCTTTACTTCCAGTATCTGCCAGAACGGATAGTACACAGATAGTTCGCCGCTATTTTTTTAAGTTATCCTCTCCTTTAGGTCGTCTAGCCTTAATTTAAAACAAAAAATTCGCTTCCGGTTTGGCAGTGGTCGTAGCAGCATAAACGTTAGGTTTTACCCCGTCCTTTTCCTCCTTTGCGGTACGGGTTCGAGCCTGCCTTCCTACTACCACTTTTTTTTTTTTTTGCTCAACATAAACATTCAAACCCCCGGGAAACGCCGGGCTAAAATGCTAGTATATCTATAAAAATGAACGTCTGTGTGTCTGTCTGCGTACATTTCCCTAAGCAATAAATCTGTCAATTTTTTCGTTTACCGACTCGAAATTTGATATACAAAGACTGAGTTTTGGGATAATCTTCGTCATCGGTTTTCGGCAAGAAATTTGCCTGTAAAGGGCTCAAAGTTCAATGATTTGACCTTTGAGAACTCTACCAAACTCCTCCGACAATTTTTGGTGTACACACTTAAAATTTTAGATATAGATTCAATGGACATGGATCTAAGTTTATAACTTGATTGGAGCTCAAAACAATAACTTTTAAGGGGTCATAATAGGGATCAAAGTTTAAAAAATTAACCCATTTTTTTGCTCAGCATACACATCCAAACACCTGGGCAACGCCGGGCTGAAATGCTAGTCTACATATCTATAAAAGTGAAAGTGTCTGTCTGTCTGTGGGTCTGAACACTTGAAATTATATATATATATGTTCCTTGGACAAAGATCTAACTTAATAACTCAATTTGAGCCCAAAACAATAAATTTATGCGGTCATAATAGGGATCAAAGTTGAAAAAATTGACTTTGTTTGTTTGTTTTGTTTTTTGTTTTCTCAGCATATACCTCCAAAAACCCGCGCAACACCGGGCACCCATGCTAGTATATCTATAAAAGTGAACATGTCTCTCTGTCTGTGTGTCTGTGTACATTTCCCTACGCAATAAATCTGTCAATTTTAAGTCTACAGACTCGAAATTTGATATACAGCGTACTGAGATTTGGGAACATCTTTTTAATTCGTTTTTGGCCAGAAAATTGGCTGTTAAGTTGTCAAAGTTCAACGATTTGACTTTTGAGAACTCTACCAAACTCCTCTGCCAAATTTTGGTATGAAGAATTGAAATTTTAGATATAGATTTCTCGGAGATGGGTCTTACTTAATAACTTGATTTTAGCCCAAAAAAGTCAATCTTAAGAGGTTATAATAGGGGTAAAATTTAAAACAAATTGATCGCTTTTTTTTTTGTTTTTTGTTTTGCTAAACATGCACCTCCAAACACCCGGACAACGCCGGGCTGAAATGCTAATAAAAAAAAAAAGAACCAGACAAGAGTGATATCTAATTAACTATTTCATTTATCAGCACCCTCTAGATAGTTTTGGCCTTGGTATGTAATGAGTTATTAGAATAAAAATGTGGAACACATATTATTCGTTTTCCGCCTATACGTGTTTGGGTAGTCAATCTTCGGAAAACATTTTCTGTAATTCAATTATAATCTGATCCAGACTACAGATGCTGTTGTTTAATTCAAAATATAATTAGGCAGTGCAATGGGACATGCATCGTAATTTGTTTAATGGGCAACCTGGTTCACTTTTATTATTTAAACATTATAACGGCGTTATTCATAGTTTACTTTATTTAATGCATCATACGACAAAATAATGATTAAGGGGAAGAAATTCATTTCCATAATTGAACATTTAAAATGATTTAAAGAAAAAATAAAACTGTTAATTTCTACGTTTCAGCAATGCTAATACTATATGTAAAACGTACATTTAAATTTATATACCCATACAAAATAAACAAACAAACAAACATACATACAACAAAGTATATGACGTGAATTTTAGTTTTTTAAAAGAAAATTTATAGAAATTAAATGTAAATGAATGAATAACGTTTATATATTTATTGGCATATATAAAATCAAATCAAAACCACCAGTATTCATTTTCTATTTATTTTCATCAGTTTAACCGCAGTTGAGGTCGTATAATAACGAGAAATACGTATGCCAAGTAATTGACGCTATGTGTGTAGGTACAACTAAGTAAATATTGGTTGGCTCATACAATATAGTCAATAGAATAGTATCGATTATTGAATTTTTGATATAATAGTATTTGTAAAATATTAACTATTGTTTACTTTTAAATAGTCTAACAAGTTTTCTCTCGCATGTCTATGGAAAGGTTTGAGACGTTAGTTATTGAACTTGTGTTTAAGAAGAGAATTTACATTCTAAACTTCAAGTTTCCATATATATATATATATATATATATATATATATATATATATATATTTAGTAATGTGATTGATAATTAAAAAATTAAATTATAATTAAATTAAAAATCCGTTTCATAAGAAGGAACAACAACAAAATAAATTATTTGTACGATCGTTTCGGAAATTTTAGAGTTACATTTACGATAAAAGAATAGGTACCAATTCAAATCACCACCTTTTTTTGTTGTTATTTTAAAGCTAAACCTTAATCAGGAGTATTTTTTTCCAGATCATTCATCCTCAGGTCCAAATATTGTGATATTGTAAACAAATACAGACGGGATTCGATGAACGACATTATCATTATGATTTATTTCTTTATTTATGTATTGCAAATTAGTCTACCGGGAAAATTTTTCCTATATAATATTACATAGCTTATTAGTTATATAATTATACATACACAATCTGCATAAATTAAAATATCATGTTTAATAGTTTTGTACGGGTGGACAACGCTGGGGTATACTCTTGCTTTTTGCCAGTGATTACTTAAAGAACTAAGAGAGAATCGGTTTTAAATAGAGGAGAGAAAAATGAAAAGTAAACGCAAATGCTGAGTCTATTTTATCTTCTCTTATTTCAGGTGAGTTTTTATTCTTGTTTATTTACTCATCTATTTTATTTTTCTTCTGCGTTATTGTAAGCGTTAATGTCAGTTTCATTTGGATGGCGTTTATTTGCCCGCCAAAGCAGCCGTAAGAAAAACCCGATCTGGCTTCGCTTCGAGCAGCGGTGCCCTCACGGCAAAATGGCGACTTGGCGCGTTCAATCAAATTCGAACGGAAGTTATGGCGACGTAGATTCGTTCAATCAATAGCACAGCATCAGTCAGTGTTTACTTGTTGACTCTGGAGTTCACGCCCATTTCACCTTTTCATCTGTAATGTCACTGGTTTCTTTTGATATTATCACATATTATCTCCCTTGGCTATTTTATTTAACTCTTTTCTTTATTCTTCACCTGTTTTGGAGCTTTTTCTTTTTTTTTTCTTTTTTGAACTGTTACTTCGCACACAAACAATTTTAATCACATTTATTACTACTAAATTACGCCTACACGGACATATTTCCACACACTGTTATTTTAAGCTTATGTTATACGTGTTTGAATGGATTTTTTTGTGTTTTAAAGTTAACGCTGTTTAGATGCTTATGTAATAAAATGATCTTGTTATATATTTTCTTTTTATAGACGTTCCACTCGAACGGAGACATGGCGATCTTAATTTAACAGCTTGGTAGATCTTTTCGGTATCGACCTCACAACATATTGCAATTATTTCAGTATGTGCATCTTTATCTCTATCTATCTACTATTACATAAGTTCACTTTTTATGTCTGTTAGTGAGATTTTCCTCACAGGTTCCGAAAAGGCTGAGCATATCTTTTACAATTTCTCCATGAAGATTATTTATGTGTCTGGCAGTGTTCTTAGATATGTTTAGTACATCAAATTATCAGATAAGTACCGAAAATCGAGTAAATACGATCTTAAAAATAGTCTTTCCCTCTTATAGATAAAAAAATAAGAATTTCATACTAATATATCACTACACATAATGCGTATGTTCTGGTCAGCCAGTTAAATGTAAGTAAATACCTCTCCAGGCCATATTGTTCTAAAACTGTTTAGTCCGTAATTCACTTACGAACTTAACTTTTGTATAAGCAATATCGCCTGGCCACGTATTTAGTTACTTGTAACTGGCTGACTGAATTATGCTCATGAATGTGTAGCGATATATACTTCCTTATGTGAAACAAATAAAAAGTATGTACGTATATAAATATGATGAAAATAAAGGAAAATATTTCGACGGGATGAAGAGATAAAATACGAAGAAAGTTTGTAATATGTGCATCATTGTTTCGTCTTTATTTGAAGATATATCCCGGATGATTAAAATGACATGAACTACTAGTACAATATTTAAAAATATACTTTGTGAAAATATGTCTTTGTCTAGTTTAAAAACTAAAACCCACTCGTTGACATTTACAAATGTGTATAGCGTTCTGAATTGGATGAGATATTTTTTTACGTCATATAGGCTTTTTGATTTTCAAAAGCTGGATACAATTGATTTGAGATTTGGAATAAATATAGCCATTATAATTTTTACATGCCTGTGTAAAATCACACACACTCAAACGCTATAAACATTTTGAAATGCCAATGACTTTTTTGTTCTGACATACGACTAACATATTCTTTTTTACCATAATCATATTCTAAAATATTGTACTGGTAATTAATTTTCTTCAATTTAGTCATCACTATATAGGACTTGGAATAAAAACGAAATATTGATGAACATATAACTTGATTGTTCCTTTTCAATCTCCTCTCATATATAATAGAACCCAATGATGCGGCATCAAAACTTAATATCAAACACAGTACAGTACATAATACACATGTATATAATCAAATAAAATTATAAATAACACCACAGGGTGGCGGAAATACCGCAAACAGGGGCCGACATACATTCGCAAAAAAGAGCAAAAACGTGGTAGTAGAAAGGCAGGCTCGAACCCGTACCGCGAAGGGGCAAAAGGACGGAAAATACGTGACGTCTTTGCTGATACGACCGCCGTACAACCGAAAGTGACGTAGGTTTAAATTAAGGCTAGACAATCCAAAAGAGGGATGACTACCGAAAATATCTGTAAAAAAGCGAACCCTCCCTGTAGAAAAGTGCCCATTTTAGGGGAAATTAATGTTTTTAGCAAATTTTTCGGAATTTGTCATCGGAAGGGTCAAGCTTCGAAACGATACTGATCTTGTTAGAATCCGTCGCCACTGTCGAAAGTTTTAGGCAGACATGCAAACGTACATACGTACATTTATATGTTGGTAGCTCAAATTCTCGACCCAACACGAATAAAAAGCTTGCCCTATCTCTGAATAACATTTATGTAAAATTTCCAATATTTAGACCAGAAATTATCTGAGTAATTTGAAAGAGACCGCAGTGGTCACATTTTTTAAAACTTTGACCCCTATTATGCTCCTCAACATTTACTGTCTTGGGCTCAAATAAAGTTATTAAGTTAGATCCTTGTCCAAGGAATCTTTATCTAAAATTTCAATTGTTTATACCCAAAATTGGCGTAGGAGTTTAGTAGAGATCTCAAAGGTCAAATTGTTGAACTTTGACCCCGTAACAGACACTTATCTTGCTTACAACGGATTACAAAGAATTTCCTTAATCTCCATACTCCGTATATCAAATTTCGAGTCTGTAGATTGAAAATTGACATAGTTATTGTGTAGGGAAATATGCACAGACAGACACACACACATACATATACTTTCACTTTATATATATATATATATATTAGCATTTAATCCTGGCGTTGCCCGGGTGTTTGGAGGTGTGTGCTGAGTAAAAAAAAAGGTAGTAGGAAGGAAGGCTCGAACCAGTACTGCAAAGGAGGAAAAGAACGGGGAAAACATGACGTCTTTGCTGTTACGACTATCGCCAAACCGGAAGTGACGTGGGTTTTAATTAAAGCTAGACAATTGAAAGAAGAGGATAACTTTCGAAAATGTCGGCGGAAAAAGTTACCTCCCCCTGTAGAAAAGTGCCCGGTTGAAGGTGCAGATCTTAATGTTTTCAGCCAATTTTTCGTTATTTGTCGTTTGAAACTTCAAATTTTAAAACGATACTGATCTTAATAAAATCGATCACCTCAGTCGAAAGTTTCAGGCAAACATGCAAACATACATACATACATACATACATACATACATACATAAACATACATACATACAATTATATATTGGTTAGTACAAGTTTTCGACCCAAGCCGATTAAAAAGCTTTCCCTATCTCTGAATACCCTTTATGTAAAATTTCAAATGTTTAGACCAGATATTGTCTGAGTATTTTAATAGAGACCGCACTGGTAACATTTTTTATAACTTTGACCCATATTATGACCCCTTAACATTTATTGTTCTGGGCTGATATCGAGTTATTAAGTAAGATCCGTGTCCAAGGAACATATATCTAAAATTTCAATTGTTTAGACCGAAAATTGTCGGTGGAATTTGGTATCGTTCTTAAATGGCAAATCGTTGAATTTGACCCCTTGACACCCAAATTTATGTCCGAAAATGGATTACAAAGATTTCCAAATCTCAATGTCCGGTATATAAAATTTCGATTCTGTAGATTTAAAAATGACAGAGTTATTATTATTATTATTATTATTATTATTATTATTATTATTATTATTATTTTCTCCATATTTTTTCTATTGTTATGGTGAAATTTTTGACCCATTATTTTTATGCATTTTGTGTATTTATGGCTTCTTATATTAAAGTAATAGTATTTATTATAGTATCGCAGTACAACTCGTAATTATGGTGTAAGGGAGATAACTGTTTAATTTTATTCTATCTTTCTTCTTATTATTTTTACTATATTTTTATAAATATATTATTTGTTGTTTATGTTTCTATTTTCTATTTTTTGTTTGTATTTGTGTGTAAGGGGGCTAACTAGGCTTAATTTAAAATTTTACTTACTTGTTATAAATATATTCTAATGGTTTATGTTTGTATTTTCTATTTTGTATTTGTCTTAATGTGTAAAGGGACAAAATGTGTTTAATTTCATGAATTTTTTTGTTATACTTTTTGGCTATACAGTTCTTTCTTTGTTTATGTACATTGCTATTTACTTTTTTCCTGTGTTTCATTGTTCGTATTTGTTATCGTTAACTTGAACTTGTCTATTTCCTCTTCACGTCTATCTAAATCAATCTTCACTCATTCACTTTCATGTCTCCATAACGTTTTTCTCTTTTTTTCTTATTTTCTTATAAAAGCCAGAATTTTCATGACTATTTCGCGCTTTTCTTTTGGCATCCTTCCTATCCATACTTTAATCATTTTGGATTATTACATGTGGGTCGTGGTTGAAAATAAATTACAATAACCATCCTTACAACACTAACTCCTCTCTGTCACAATAATGCAAGCAACGGACAAATTAAATAAAGACAACCTGGTGAAATATTGCAGTTCCTTTCAAACCCACATTTGGTAGGTGATTGCAGCTAAAGGAGCATATAAGTATATGAACGTATATTTGGGTTTTAATATGGTTTATTAATGTAGAAGATAATACATTTGGGTGTATGTGCGAGAGCTCTTGAATGAGCATCGCATTGTTATGCACGTTTAAATTATTTGAAGAAAATGTCAAATGTAGCATGTGAGCTCATCTCAGTTTATTCTTTCCTCCTTCTCTAGAAGCAATCTTATTTTCTCTCACTCTGTCTATGTTTCTCTGTCTTTTTCTCTTTCGCTTTTTCTCTTTCTCTGTGCACGACATTCTAAGCTTAGCCATTATACGTAATTTGTATATGTGTTAATCTTTCTTTTCTTTTTTCATTATCCAACCAGTTCCTCGGAATTAAATAAAACAAAATTTACATATATTTATTAACAAGAGAATAAAGAAAGAAGAGGAGGAAGAAAAGAAGATGCGTAGAGAGAAAGAGTTGTTTTGCTTGCAAAGGTATTCAAGCAACTGATAACAAAGTACACAAAAACGGTTTTAAAAGTTCAGGGTTAGGTTTTGACCTCTCAGGTCTAGAAGAAAAGAAACGGATTAATAAAAATAAGAAAACGATATCCATTCAATGGATTGTGTTTATATATACATATATATATATATACATACATATATATATATATATGCATATATGTATATATATATATGTATATATAAATATGTTCTTTATTTTTACTTTTGTTTGTCACCTGTATAGTGCCATTGAGAATAAATAACTGCTATAATTAAGGTCAAGCGTTATATGAGCAATCCACAGAAAGGGAGTTGTTTATCAAGATTATTGCATTTAAATTTCTGAATGTTCGCAAAGCAAAAAGAAAAACAAATGGGAGACGGGCGAACATTAATAAGTAAAGTATTAGGATGACAGGATACGACTACAGGACTTTTTTGTGATATAGACTTCGTCACAGAGAAAGGTTTTAGTTTCGCTGGTTGTCCAGATTTTATTTTGTAGTAAATTGTTTTCACTTAATTTAATTTCAACAGATTTCAAAGTATCATATTGGCAGACGACGGCTGACTATACAACATTTCCTTTCCTGCTTACTGGGAGTATATAGCAGCACTAAGAAGATATACAATTTCACAGATAATTTCTGTAATCGTCTTATCGAAATTAATTGAATTTAGATTATGTTTGTACAGCGTGTTTTTCTACGAGGATGAGTTGACATCTGTGTCAGTGTTGCCATGTTTCAGAAACAGGGACAGAATAGTAATGTGATTGATAATTTAAAAATCAAATTATAATTAAATTAAAAATCAGTTTCATAAGAAGGAACAACAACAAAATAGTTCAAAACGCCTTATTAGTAATATGCAACCTTTCCATGTGAGTAAAAAATATTTCATGGAGGAACCAGCCAACCGAAAAACAAATCTATGGAGAACATCTATTTGCACCATTCATTTTCAAAGCTAGACGTGTCCAGTTCGCGGTCTATTATCCTAGAGCTGATGTTATTTCTTCCCTACTTCTCTGGAACAATATTGCCAACTCAAGAAGCATCATGTACAAATACTTAAATATAATTGCAAGGGATTCCAATGCTGAACGGCTCAACTTCCAAACAGTACTCGTCTACGGTCAAAAGATAATGAGGGTGTAATCAATTCAGCTCTTTACTCTCCGATACACAGACTTGTCCGGAGATCAGCAAGTAATTATTTTTATCCAACAAATTCATTAAATATAATATTTTGTACTATTAAAGCAGTTTACTGGTTGATTATCTTTCGCATGCCCCAGCATTAAAATATAGTTACTGTACTAGTAAAAGCATAAAGAAAATCTTACGTGGAGATTGAGTGATGACTTGACAAATTGGCACAATCTTTGATAGTAGGACATCGTTAAACAAGCGACCCTAGTGATAATATATATGATAGCAATATATATTCTTATGTGCTTCGATGTATATGTGCTTGTACGTGTTTGCTGCATATATATATATATATGTATATATATATTATATATATATATATATATATATATATATATGTGTGTATGTGTGTGTGTGTAGAGATAAATATATTTTATGAAAATAATGGAAGTAGTATTCCTACCGTATTGAGTTATGAAAAAATGATCAAAATAATGGGTTCAGCAGAGCTTAGAGGGAAATACACAAGTCTTACATTGTAAATTAAAAAATAATGGGATGTTAGGAAGAACTCCATCATTCCAGCAATCGTCGGTATTATTGGACTCATAAAATAATTACAAAAAAATACTACCTGACAAATATACCGGATGAACAAAATACAAGAAAGATTCAAACGATTGCACTTAAAAGGTGACAGCGTTAGAATTTTAAGTAGATATCTCGCTTGTAATATATGAAATACCCAATGAATGCATGCCATCTGCTATTGTGTCCTATACCCAACTTGAAAACCGATAAGAAAATAATATATATATATATAACGTGTATGTTCTCATGTGGATTTCTATTTTTCCTTTTGGTACTCCTGACAAAAGGAGGGTGGACCTGTAAATTCACCTTTGTCCGTTCGTCCGTTCGACTGTCCGCACTTATCTCAATAACTACGCCGTTGATTTTTTTTACATGGGGGTCACCACTTATCAAGGCCCGAATGCCACTCAGGGATAAGGGTTATTGCTTATACAGTAATCAATGAGATAGTATTGTAATAATCATTAGTATTTGGGGTTTTGATAGAGTGTCTTACTTAAGGGGGCGGTTTGTCAGGAGTTTGTTTATGTTGGACTTGAAGACGTCCAAGTTGTAGTCAGATGGGAAACAGGCAAGCGGCAGAGAGTTCCACTGGCGTGCAGTTCTAAGAAAGAAGCTTTGCTCATGGAATCTACGTTTGGATTTAGGCACAGATTCGGGAAAATTATTGACAGTAGTTTCAGCCAGACGGGTGTTTCTCGTGAAAGATTGGCGAGGGGGGACGAGGGATTAGACCTCACACAAGCACTTGCCATTGAAATAACGATAAAACAAAGATAGGCTCGCAACATCTCTTCTGTGGGAGAGATGTTGCAGGGAAGAGAAGATGGCATCCCACACTAAACCACGAAGTCTATTTTGTACTCTGTCAAGGCAGGATAGGCTGTTTTTAGCAGCTCCTGCCCAGATGTGGCAGCAGTATTCCATCCTTGGACGTACTTGGCTTTTATACAGATAGAGAATTGTATCAGTAACGAGGTATCTTCTGGAGCGGTAGAAGGATCCCACCATTTTCCCAGCGTCCCTGGCAACAGATTTGATTTACGTGTTCCATTTCAGATCAGGAGTAAAGGTCAAACCACGAAGCTTGTCAAAACATGGAGCCTCTCCAAGACAAGAGCCATCCATTTCAATTGATGCCAAATGGGGATCAGAGCGTTGATTATGTAAGGATAGAAGCTTCGTTTTGAATGAATTAAAAGTGACCAGCCACCTCTTCCCCCATTGAACCACGTGCTCAAGATCAGAGGAGAGAGAATTAGAGATAAGTGTCATTTACGGCCTTCGATGTGTTGCCATAGATGGTTGTGTCATCAGCATTGATGTCAACGAATGATTTAAGAATGTGTTTTGGGAGATCATTGATGTAGATCAGGAAGAGAGTTGGGCCCAGGATAGACCCCTGGGGGATTCCAGCATTAATACTGTGGGCCTCTGATTTCTGCCCATCAATCACTACTCTTATGAACCTATCAGAGAGAAATGATTTAATGATTGAGAAAACCTTTCCGGTAATACCGTGGCTTGAAATCTTGTGATGTAGGCCCTTATGCCATACCTTATCGAAGGCCTTCGATATGTCAAGAGCAATTGCCCTGGAAAGGAAACCTTTTTCAAGAAATTCACTAATCCTATGTGATATAACCGTTAGCACATCTGCTCTAGATCTTGCAGAGCGAAACCATATTGCATGTCACTAAGAAGGTTGTTTCTGTTGAGGTGGTTGACTACTTCTTTATTCAATATGGATTCCAACAGCTTACTCATGACACGCAGGAGACCTATTGGTCTGTACTGAGAGAGAGATGACTTTTCACCTGAATTCTTAAATACAGGGCATACTGATGAGTTTTTCCAGGGTGTTGGAAATCACTTCTCCTTAAGGCAACGCTTAAACAGTTTTGTAAGTATGGGGGCAAGTTCCGGTTGGACCTTTTTCAGCACTATAACTGGAATGCCGTCAAGGCCAGTTGCTTTACTGGAATCAAGGTTCGTGATTAGCTTGGAGACCTCACGCACATATTTGTATGTTGCATAGCATGTTGTCTGTTATAGGAGGAAGTACCGGGAGTTGATGGTCATTGTCGAATAAAAAGTTCTTGGCAAATAGTCTGGCTTTGTCTGATGCTGACGAGATTACCTCAGGTCCATTGATAATAGTTGGGATAGAACGCACGCTTCTGTTCAAGATCCTGTTTGCTATTTGCCAGAACTGGTGGGAACCAAGCCGTTGGTCAGGTATTTTTGATTGAACAGACTGAGCATATAACTCTCTTGCATGTTTTATTACTCTTTTACAATTGTTGCTGGCAGTCCTGGAAGCATCTTTAGTCTCAGTACATCTATTACGTTGGTAGCTATGGAAAAAGTGATTTCTGTGCGCAATGGCAGCAGCACATTCAGCGGAGAACCACGGCTGGCTGCTAGGTTTTTGTTGGAATTTTTTGGATGGTACGAATCGATCTATGCCTACAATTAACCATTAGGTCAGGTTTGATACTATAGAGGACACATCTTTTTTAAACATGGAATGCAGAGGTATGTCAGATATGAATGTACGAAAGCTGTCCCAGTCAGCCATAGAGTATCGATATACAGTACGGTGGAGAGGTACGTCTGAAGACTTATGACATTTTATTTTTATCTCAACTGTTACAACGGAGTAGTCAGAGAATCGCAGATGAGAGAGAACGGAACATTAACACAGCTCAAGGGATGTTGTCAGGAAAAGGTCTAGAAGGCGTGCATACTGACCGGGTGTATCGGGCACACGTGTGGGTTCGTGAACAATCTGAGTGAGGTTATAGGCAATTGCAAAATCGTGACAAAACCTCCCCCCGTCATCGGTTTTATTAGAGTGGATCTGTTATGTAATGGATAGCTGGAACCATCCGATACATAACTGAAAAGAAAAAAAATTCTTTAATAAAAGATTTAATAGAGTGGGCATCGAATAATCGATTGTCCACCAGTAGAAAAGAGAAAGTGCTTACGTCGTAAACAGAGAAATCGGACGACGATTTTTTTGTTTACAAACCAAAGAAACGTGACATTCCTCGTAAGCTCTGGAAGTACAGATATTGGCATGAGTGATAAATTCACGTGTCGGCCAGCTGAAGATAAATCGGACGATCGTCCGAGGTCAGGAACCGGCAAAGAAATTGTCAAAACGTGACTAAAGAACGTGTGTTCTATTATCGATCAGCTGATTGACAGATCGCGTGGATAGGAAAAACTAAGCGACAAAAATGCCAATATAAACGGTGATGTTTGGAATCTAACCAGAAGAAGCAGAGAGCATGCAGAGAGAGGAGAAACAAGGGACAGCATGTGTTGCTGAAGACCGGATCGTTTAAACGTCATTTCCCTCCTCAGAACACTGTGAGCACACTGTTACCATCGCGGTGAACTTCAAAACTACCAAGTGAAAAAAAGACGAACTGTTTAAATTGTAAATATATTGTAAAATATAATTTTATACAAAAAACAAACGCAATTGTGACTTACGTCTTTTAATGCATATTTTTAAGTTACGGCTGATCGTTCTAAGTTGTCAACCGATTTGTTTTCAGGTTCAACGTTGTTATGACATTTTTGACAATTGACGAGAGGCAAGATAAGGAAAAAGTGCCAGTCTAAGGTGAGATAACTCACTAGTCTTAACTCGTTGTCATGACAACCGCTTAGTAAACAGGTGAACCCACGGACGATCGACGTAATTAAAACTGCTATGTGCCACAGCCAGGGGGTCCTACGCACTACTACGATTCCCAACCTGGGGGCCACACCACAATACAACAGGTTAGCCATTCCACATTATGGGCATTGAAGTCTTGGATTTTCATAAAACTTTCTGAAAAATTGTGACTAACTGATTTCTATATAATTTTGTTGCCTATATTTCGCGATAACTCTTGGGTGTGCCTCATGTGCTCTTTTAGGGCTAATAAAAACACACCATTTTTTGGAACTATTTTACCATATCTATCCAAAAATTTTCTGTGTATGTCTATTTAGCAGGTTTGCTGAATTCAGATTTAAATATGTCAAGATCTTTGGCATATTTAGTGCTCAATGGGCGGGGGCAAATGCTTAACAGTCGTTTTTATGCCTCCTTCACGGTGCACTTACCAGGGTATCATGCATGCTTCACTTGTTCTCTCTTTATATATATATATATATATAGTCATCCGCGTACAGTACTGTTTCGTTGTATCGCGACTCATCAGCGCAGCTTGACTAGCACCTTTGTTTAGCTGTGGATCGAACATAAAACACCCGCATTGATTTTCGGTAATTCTAACGACAGGAGCTTGGGTTGATGCTCACAAATGAGCCATCAACTACCTATTTAATAAGCATTTTCCCATTGCTTAACAGTGTTCAGGCTACTACTTTATTTGTAAACACACAGACAGGGAGCTTAGCTTAATCTCTAAATAAGCAGCGGGCGAAATGCATTTGCTACAGTGTTTAACCAAACGCGGAGGGAGGGGCGGCTAAACATATTCATCCACATACAGTATTGTTGTATCATAACTCATCATTTCATTTGGACTAGCACCTTTTCTATCTCTCTTTCTCTCTATATATATATATTTGTAAAACTGGAGAAAGGTGAGAAAGAGAGATCCGAAATTCACATAAGTACATCCATCACGCACACACACACACACGACCAAATATATATATTAAAAAGCTTCTTATATATGATAACGGTTATATAATGTATGTTTCAGTCTCCTTTATTCCAAGTAACGACGCAACTATTCTACTTTTACCTATTTCATATATATTTTCAGATAGAAATTAGAAACAAAAAGGTGCACAAGATTATTAAAATGAATTTAATAGTCTTAAAACACGGTTGAAACGAGCATTACTTGTATAGTATTAAGTTACAAAACAATCAGATCGGACAACTACAAAAAACAGCATAGATAAAAATAAGGTCATCGTAAAAATACTGAGGAATTTCAGTCTTCTGTATTCCAAGTAACGACGCAACTATTCTACCTTTAATATCGCGATTGCGAGGGGTTGGAATATTTAAATACTAAACTCACATATCTAGAACATAGACATTTTAGAAGCCGATTTTGCCACGAGAAAATTTACATAATACCAAATGCTACGCATATATATGATGTGTGAACCATACCTTTTTATCAAATGTAAAAATAAAAACAATATTAAATATAATCCAATAAGATATCTTATCAAATTTTTCGGCGAAGCAAAGTCTGAAGAACAGTTAATATACTATTATCTTGCTTGCATACTATTGTCCCGCAGAACGAAGTGCTTTATCAACGCACATCTACAGATGGTTTATTATTTTTTAAAACACAAATGTAGTAATACTTGAATAACTGTAAAGTAGAACCCCGGGATACGGTAGGCCTAGGATACGCTTTTTTCAGGTTACGATATAGAATATGATGTGTTTCGACTCCTGGTTACGCTATTCAACCCGCGTTATGGAATTATTTTTAATGTTATTTGATTATGTATATGTGTATTATGTACTTTACTGTATTTTGTTACTCATTTTTAGTGCCGTATCTCCGGGTTTTACTGTAATTTGTAAGCTACTAATCAAATTTGTTTTAATTTTATCAAGTGGCAACATAAATAATCTGTGGACTTGTTGCCTCATCCATCTGCCATCCGCAGAACTTTTCCTCTGATGTGCTATGCGCATATATATATATTTAGATATATAATTACGCTGAAAAAACGTAAAGAACGAAGGTACAGAATGAGAAAACAAAGTGCAAAACGAAAATAAAGGTTCAATAAAAATGTAAGACTATTTTGTGTTTTACGTCATCGTAAATTTTTTGTATGTTTATCTCTTTCCAATTCATTTCTTTCCTTTTTTTCTGGATAGACGTGAACTTTTGTGATGTTACGTGACTCGTCATTAGGAGCCGCTAGCGTATTGACTCCTTTATCCTATTCAAAGTTAACCGCCTAAAGAAAGAGAAATTTATAGTCAAATGGCAACGAATCAAAATGGCCTAAGGGTAAATTTCACAGCAGGCATTTGTTTGAAACTGCTTTTTATAAAAGGCAAAAAAATTCAGATTGCTATTAGTTTTGAATAATGAATGCATCTTGGTCATCATTTCTGTATTTCTGCATTATTTGTTCTTTTTATAGAAAACAGCTTTTTGATTTGCTTGCAAATTAGAATTTGCAATGATTAGGGTATGCTTTGCGTGTATTAAAACGGATTATTTGTTATTTCTTGGAAAACATAGAACTTAAATATTCGAACCACGCTAATAAACACATTTACAGAATAAAATCTGCTCATGAATATATAATCTAATTTTACATTCAATATATTAATCTATACAAATACACCTATAGATGTATGCACGTATATGTGTCTGTATTAAAATACCTAACCGATAGAATCTTAAACTGTAGGTTACACAACACTGGAATTAACGGAAAATGGTAATCATAAACAAAGGATAATTATAACGATTAATATCTGTGTATGGATGGATGCCTAACGTATATATCGATGTGTCAGCATATTAAAATGCAAACTGTTCATTTTAACCTACGGATATATTTCAATTATTTTTTGCGCATTAGGAAATTCGTCCCTGGCTTAAAGTGGTTATATTTAAAATTTTTGTTATCTGTTTGCCGATAGTTCAAACGGTAGGCGGTTTTAGTGAAGAATGCTTTGATTTCGATTCGAATTGATGCCACCCAGCTCGTTTTTTTTAATCTATTGAAATCAGTACAGTATATTATGTAAAATTTCTGACGTGGCATTCCGGCTGCCTCCATCTGTCTAGTAATGAATAAAATCGCAACCTTTCAATTGTTCACCTCATACATGGTCTTTTTTTATATTAACATTGATTCGATGCAGACATATATGATAAATACCTGGTTTACTCAAAACTGCGGGGTTTCGAATCCGCCTCCTTATACTATGTGTAGAAGCTTACGAATATTGCCTGGATAAGTAGTCTCATGTAGATTAATATATCCATAAAAATACCACAGCAAAAACTATCATATTAATTTTTCACCAGTCTAATAAACATCCATTGGATATCAGAGGCGCCTATATTATCTCATGTTACATGTTTATGCAGCAAGTTTACTAGATAAACAAATGGTAACTTTCATCTACTTCATAGGTACAGCGATCACATTTACATATAGAAATAAGTAACAAAAAGGTGCACAGCATTACTTAAAATGAATTGAGTATTCTTAAAAAAAAACGGTTCAATAATTACTAATTTCAATGAGAATTCAAGCCGGCCATCTTGTAGTCATTTTGAAGCAGTCTCGTGATATGTTCCAGGGGTTCGAAGAAAATAAACTATTTCATTTAAACTCTACTATGTTTTTGACACAAAAGTTGACGAAATGAGCGATTAACACTGTACTTGCACCTAAGCGAGTTCATGCTGTGAATGTTTTTTTTTTAATTTCTGATTCAAGGATTGTAAATATTAAAAACACTTACGATAATATTAAAAATCAATGTAAAAATAGCTCGCTATATTTCTTATATGTGTGTATATAATATGTTCCATAACGACGTACATGTTGAATAGTGAGATTTATATTTTATCTGTATATTCATGTACATGTAAATGCGTGTATGTATATACGTCGTATTATTTAGCTGATGGTCTAATGTGTATATTTTAACATTTATGCAACAGATCTTACAGAAAACGATTGACGTGTAGGTATCGAAATAGTTGTAGACAAAAAAGTTCTTTTATAAGCTGTAAATAACACAACATATACCTGAATTGCATTTATTTTCAAGATTCCTGCCGGCATCTTCAGAGATTACTACGTCTTCACATCTTTGCTTCCTGAGAAAACGCCGCTCCCTGCGCCATGGAGATACCAACCTCCCCTTGGGTCGTCCGTTCTCTCTGATCGCCAGCTAACGACTCTATAATCTCTCCAAATCTACATCATATCATGTGTCTAAGACTCTAAGAGCTGGCGTAACATAAATCTGATTGTTTGTTTATCCAAACCAAAAATTATGTTTTCCTGTATTTTCTAAATTCATATTCTTTTTGTAGTTGTTTATTATTAAGTTGTCAATCGCTTTTTCCAAGTCAGGAAATGTGTATTTTTCTAATCATAATAATCGATCCAGTGACCTGCCCACACTCAAATCAATCGCCTACTACTACTACTACTACTACTACTACTAATAATAATAATAATAATAATAAAGTTGACCCTTGGCCCGACCTGCCACAGTTAACACAGATATTACATTATGATTATAGTCAAAGTTTCACAATATTACAAGTGATGAAATCATGAACCACTAGATTGTGAAGTCGGCTGTGCAGCTTGGTAAACAAGCAATAATGATTTATCGTATTATTGATTGTACTATTTGAATTATCTCAAACAATGCGTACATGTCCTGTGTCTGTATCGCCATACTCAAGCTAGACATCCACTCATTAATAACATAATCAGAACAAACAGACACATAAAATACATTTTCCATGTCAAAGAACAGTCATTGTTGAGAGTTACATAATATATGATTCTCGGCTTTGCAGACATATTCACATGAAAGGTGTGCATAAGAAGACAACCCGAAATAATAACCTAGTCTGAAATTAAGCGTATCCTTGTATTCGAATTAAATATATAAATTTTACAATAGAAAAATGCGAGCATGAAAAGTTATTTGATAAAGTTTAAGCATAAAAAAGTATAGGACTAGATGTTAAAACTGTGAACGAAAAATACAAGATATTCTAGTAAAATAAATTTGTAACTTAAAATATTGCAGCATTAAGTATTGATTCTATAATGTTACAAATTGAATAAAAACATCTTAAACTGCAATATTTTAAGTTATAAATTTATTTGAAATTCATTAAAATTTATTGTCCTTTTCATTTCCAGTTTTAACAACTAGTCCTTTATATTTCCATGTTTAAGCTTAACCATATTACTTTGCATGCTCGCATTTTCTACTGTAATCCATGATTTTTCCAGGCTCCCATTAAATTCACTTGATCCTTGTTTAATTTCAGTCTTATCTTTTTCAACAATAAACACATGTAATTACACTTTGCGGCACTCGTCTGCTTTCAATGAAATCCCCACAATTATCCCCTTTCATGCTCCCATTCTCTCTTTTTCACCCTTATTCTCTTTTCGCTGAAGCGATGTGTTTGCTATTGAAGCCAGTCATAAAAAAACGTCGCTCACCTCCTTACATGTTTTAAATGATTTTGAACACCAGAAAATTCATCATAACTTTTGTTTTACTGAAGGAAAATTTAAATTTTTGTTCTCAATATAGCTGAGAAGGTGATCTATATACTGTAATAATTGTTTGCAACTTGGTTGAAAAATGAGTGAGCGGTGAAGCTGTAAAGCCCTTCCATATTACTAAAACTACCACTTAACCATACGCCGTGTTTGAATGATACGGAGATAAAGAGATGTAGAGAAAATATTTTATGTCGCTAAAAGTGGTATTTCGAGCCATTTTGACTGCTTTTGATAAAAAAACCCAGAATGTTACATTTCCTTCTTTGTCTAGTTGTAACTTCATAAAAAAAAAATTAGAAAAACTGTAGTGAGTAGTCATTGAGAATTTTTGAAACGAACGGACGAACAGACAAGGATGAATTCTAAGGTCCAAATCCTAGTAAGTCGATGGACAAATAACTATCAATGAATTGACGCAGCCGTATAAATAACCGATGAAAATAATGTTTACATATAAGGATGGGTGATATAATTAAACATACGAAAAAATCATGACAATGACTGTCGAGATAATAGAAGACATTTTGTTCGTAGGTCAATTTATATTAATACATAGTGTAAATCCACTACATGAAGCAATTTCTCCTGAATGTCGTATGTGTCTAGAGTTGAGTTCATAAACTTAGTTTATAATTTACAAGTTTTAAGAATCTTTACTTGATGATATCTGCGTGAGATCTTGCAGACAATTGAATTTTCGATCTCTATTACCAAGTTGATTTTAGTAAGTCTTCTTCACTCAAAAGATAGAAATCTTTTGTGGAAATATGAGATCTGTTTTCTTCTTGCTGTCATTGTTATGAATTGAGACGGGTAATCCGTTTCATATTGTATGTTAGCTGATATTTAAGATCAACATTTTATAAATATAAATATCTAAGTTTCATGGATTCATGACCTTATTTTGGTTCAACTCTAAGTTCAGGAATTTTTGTGAAGCTTCTCCGGCGTCTAACTACTGAGATGAGGGTCGCCAGTTGTCATAAAGAACCCACTATTCATCGCAAGGCATTGATTGAGAAACGGATCGTTCTTGTCGCCTAAAAAAGGAAGACTAAACTTCATAACGGTGTTTCCTTTGGTTGTCGTTCAATTCCTGAGACGCCAATTTATCAAGTTTTTTTTTTGGTTATACCAATCTCTCACGGGTAGTTTGAATCCGTCTTCTTTCGTCTAATTCAGAAGCAAATTTTTGAACAGTTGTGCATGAATTAGCTTTGATTAAGGCTCTTAATTGATAGTTGTCAATATCCAATTGTCGAATATTATGCTCATCATCTTGAAGATTCTCGTCGCCACCAGGAACATTCAGAACCCACCATCGTGCTGTGCGTTCAGTAGTGGTTCCTGGCATAAATATATTTATTATAAGTGCTTAATACAATGGTAATATTAGCATTACGTCATGGTATAAATATCTTAATACACCTTTACAAGAACATAAATATGCTCAATTGCGCTGTAAACTGTTTACCGCTTAATATACTTTAAACGATTCATTGCACTAGCACTTTTCTATTCAACATTAAAGTTAACATTGACGTCGAAGTAAGATCTACGCGAAATTTCTTATAGTATATAGAGTGGTCTGACTTTTCATGGCAACGTTTCTTTTGTTTGTCGTTCAATTCGAGCGACTCCCAAGCATCAAGCGTTTTTTTTTTTTTTTTTTTTTTGTAATTCCAATCACTCTATAATAGTTTGAAATCGTCGTTTAGGTTAACATTAAAGTTAATATTGACGACACGAAACTGCTTCTAGTAACAGGAATTTTATCATAACGTCCAATGAATTTTATCCCATTTCACAGGGAGAAGTTAAAAAAACAAAATAATTCCACGATAAACGCATTTTTTAATACATGTGAAGGTAAATAAGAAAAGAAAGGTATAGTCAGTTTTATTTTAACCAATAAGAGTGTCTGCCGTATTAGTCCCTTTTGCGGTACTCAAAGAACTCCATTAAGAATATTGTAAGGGATAGTAGGGGTAAGAATATAGGTGTAGTCAGGGCTTACTGGGTGTCAAAGAACTTAAATAAAACACGTCAACACTTAATCTTTTTAAAAAAGGGTGTATGTAAATTACCTCCCTTGCGCCATTAATTTAAATGTTCTTATTCGAGAAAGTTTCAAGCCTCTTGATTCTGTAATCCAAGAAAATAATCCAAATCTTCTGTGGTGTAGTGTATTTCTAAAGAAGATGTCTTGGTTCCTTTTGGACTTGTGAATTCTAACGCCTTACTGTAGTTTGTGTTCTTTTTTACAAGACCAATTCCCGCCCTTAAAATAGTTCTTTCTTCCTCGGTGAAGAGGTCGTTTTAATTTCGCTTACAACTCTGATTTTTTAAACAGTTTTTTTTTCTGACTAATTCTGTGTCGTCTTCCTTGACCAATCTCGATTGAAGAAAAAGAAACCAAACCGCTGGTTTCTTTTTTTTAGACTTGCGATTTTTAATTTCTATTCTCTTTTCAAGCGTAGCGAGCCGACTTCTTTTTCGTGTTCAGAACTTCCAACAAAATGGCGAACACATCTCGTTTTAGCAATCGAAAGACACACATTCAACACTTGATATAACAAGGCGTAGCAGCATGAGATACACCAGGAAAAGGGAGGTAAAGAAGTAGAGGGAGAGAGAAGTAAATACAGAAGGTGGAAAATAAAAGAGTAGGTCGAACATTTCTTGGTCAGACGACATTGCGATTAAAAAAACTTTCCAGTTTATTTGTTCACCGTTCATGCATGTGTCCATCTTTATCACTTATGGCACGTATGTTGTACCTAGTCTGCACCTAGTCAGTTACATCACACACTGCTATCTTGAATTCATCTGCCACGTCTTTCAATATTATCGTAAGGAACTTTCGTTTTTCACTATTTCTCACGCGTTTCTACTTACTTCTTTCTATTTTCCTACAAGTTTCTTCTTGCAATAATGATATTCGACAAACAAGAGATAATTTAAAAGATAAGCAGAAAAAAAGATTGAAGATGTAATGAATTGTTATGTCTCCATCTCTCACTTTCTTTCTATTTGGTTAGCTGGGTTTTTATATTATTATTATACCCATGACCTGTTAGGTCAGTAGGTTATATCAGCTATGCGATTAATGTATGAGCGTGGCATTTGTGACGTAAAGATAATAGGTTTTGTGACATAACAGAAACATTTCTATGAAATGAGTTATTTTGTTTATAATTGTTTATTTTTGAAAAAAAAGCCATTGAATTACAAGTGGTTTGTCATGCTTATAGGTAAATGTGCACTGAACAAATACCATAATACTTAAAGTCAAATTCGAAATGTGATATATCTTTTAATTTAAACACGAAAAAAAAACACAATTGGGACGCAGAATACGTACACAGTAAAACAATACGTTTATTGTCGCGTAAATCGCCGTTGCAAAATGCTCTTTGATTGTCAACAGGGTTTAAGTAGATTTATTTGTAAGAAAATTGCGTTATAACAACTTAAAGGTAATACGGAAATGAACGATGAAAAAAAGCAGAAAATATTTACAATCGTCTATTTGGATAATTTAAACGCGAAAAAAACATTGGGACGCTGAAAACGTACACAGGAAAACAGTAAATTGTATTTTTGCGTTGATTATTTAGTATAATGTGTATCGTAAATCAAATAAGAGACGTGTAACATTTAATGCTTTAAAGCCAAATAACAACGCGAATTATTTTTAACCTTTATAAAATAAACGAATGTTAACTTTTTAAAGAGAGAGATATATTTCGGAGATATATACTCTTTTTCAAGCTGTATATATATATATTTTTTCCTCTGATTCTTCGTCATGATGTTTAATGGAAGAATTTTAAGTTAAGTCCACTTGATGTTCGCTGTGGTTTTACTGTGGCCGGAAAATTACGCGTGGTCGCGCGTGGCTTGAAAGTCTGGGTAGGTTTATCCATTAAAGGCGTTGAGTGAAATTTGAAAATCAAATAAGAGACGTGTTACATTAAACACTTAAAAACCAAATAATAACGTTAATTTGTTAACCTTTATAAAATAAACGAATGTTTATTTTTAAAGAGTGGGGTATATTTCGAAGATATACACTCCTTTTTCAATATGTATATATATATATATATATATATATATATATATATATATATATTCCTCTAAAATGTAACACGTCTCTTATTTGATTTCAAATTTCATTCAACGCCTTTAATCGATAAACCTACCCAGACTTTCAAATCACGCGCAACCAGGCGTAATTATCCGGCTACAGCAAAGACCATAAACATCATGACGAAGAATAAGAGCAATATATATATATATATATATATATACAGATTGAAAAGGAGTGTATATCTCAGAAATATATCTCTCTTTAAAAATAAACATTCGTTTATTTTATAAATGTTTAACATTTTTTTAAATCGCATTGTTATTTGGCTTTAAAGTGTTAAATGTAACACGTCTTTTATTTGATTTTCAAATTTCACTCAACTCCTTTAATGGATAAGCCTACCCAGACTTTCAAATCACGCGCGACCAGGCGTAATTATTCGGCTACAGTAAAACCACAGCTTACATTAAGTGGACTTACTTAATATTCTTCCATTAAACATCATGACGAAGAATAAGAGGGGGAATATATATATATATATATATATATATATATATACGAGGGTAAATCAAAAAGTTCTTAGACAAATTGAAGAAAAACTCTATTTATGGAAGTTGAAAACTTTATTTTTCTTCATACGATCCGCCTAACTCAATACACTTCTGTAAGCGATGTTTCCATCGATAAATTCCTTCTTCATAAAATTCTGGAACTTGTCTAGTGAACCAGGTCACAACCTCTTTGTTTGCTTCATTTATGGATTGAAATCTTATTCCTTTCAAATGTTCCTTCAGTTTTGGAAATAGGAAGAAATCACTAGGCGCTAAATCAGGAGTATAGGGAGGGTGAGAAAGGATTTCCCAGCGAAACTCGCGTAAAATTGTTCTTACAGTCTTGGCCGTGTGTGCTGGAGCCTTGTCATGATGGAACAGAATTTGACGATGGAGCTTTCCTTGTCGTTTCTTAGCCAATGAAGTCTTCAGCTTTCTCCAAACTCCTTCGTAATAGCTAGCGGTGATAGTTTTCTGTCCTTCAAGAAAATCTAATAAAACGATTTCATCTTTATCCCAAAAAACAGTTGCCATTATTTTTTGAGCTGACCTTTCTGCTTTGAACTTGATAGGGCCTGCTGATCCTCTTGGTAACCATTGTTTAGACTGAACTTTGCTTTCAGGATCGTACAGGTAAATCCATGTTTCATCACCGGTTATGACCCATTCAAAAATGTTTGCCTCATTTGCTTCAATTGTAGTCAGAAGGGCCAATGAAAGATCTGATCTCAGATTCAACTGATTCTGCTGCAACACTTTAGGCACCCAACGAGCAGAAAGCTTACTCAGACCAAGATCTTCTTTCAGAATTGAAAAGGTTGACCCAAATGAAATGTCAAGCTCCTTAGCAATCTCATTCACTGTTATTCTCCGATCTTCTTCAACAAGATTCCTGACAAGCTCGATGTTTTAAGCATTTTTTGATGTTGAAGGCCTACCTTCTCTTCGGTCATCTTGAAGATCATTCCTACCATCCTTGAATCGTCTGATCCAACGATAAACAACAACTCTAAAAGGTGACGAGTCTCCATAAACATTTTGTAGAGCTTTAATGATTTCCGTCGGTTTCCATTCCAGTTTTGTTAGAAATTTAATGTTTGCACGAATTTCAAATTGGCTCATTTTGGACTGTCAAAAAGTTAATATTATAAAATATTATCTGAAAAAAAAGAATAAAAGATGTAGAATGCTGTAACTTGTCAAATTTGTTGTTAAGTAATCAGTAGTGCAATTAAACCTTGTTTTGTTGCTCTATTTTCATTTAGATTGAATTTATATAACTTTTCTTAAAACTTTTTGATTTACCCTCCTATATATATATATATATATATATATATATATATATACAGATTGAAAAAGGAGTGTATATCTCCGAAATATCTCTCTCTTTAAAAATAACCGTTCGTTTATTTTATAAAGGCAAAAAAAATTCGCATTAATATTTGGCTTTAAAGTGTTAAATGCAACACGTCTCTTATTGACTTTTCAAATTTCACTCAACGCCTTTAATGGATAAACCTACCCCGACTTCCAATTCACGCACGACCCCGCGTAATTATCCGTCTACAGTAAAACCACAGCTAACATCAAGTGGACTTAACTTAAAACTCTTCTATTAAACATCACGACGAAGAATAAGAGGAAAACTATATATACAGATTAAAAAAAGAGAGTATATCTCCGAAATATATATATCTCTCTTTAAAAATAAACATTCGTTTATTTTATAAAGGTTAAAAAAATTCGCGTTGTAATTTGGCTTTAAAGTGTTAAATGTAACACGTCTCGTATTTGATTTTCAAATTTCACTCAACACCTTTAATGGATAAACCTCTCCAGACTTAATATATATCATATATATGAAACAGGTCGATGATTATACGTGTTTTTTGTAATCACGCTTTGCATTTGCTTCCCATATCTTGAAGTTATTTATGCACTAAATTTAAGATATTCGCTTTTCTGAGGTCGTCCGTTTGATCGAACGCAACCTGTCCAGCGATTTGTGTGTATTTGTTTACACTGTTATAGGTTTATGTTTATGTACTCATGCTCAACCGGAAGTCGTAAACCTGATGTTGGGTTACATCATCCCTTAAAAGGTCATTAGAGTTTTATAATTATATAGATTTTTATATTATTTTTTCGAAAAATTATTAAACAGTTATCAAACGTTTCCTTTCTCTATGAGAATACGTGGTTCGTATTAGACTAATTAATAATTTTACATAATAGAATGTACAAAGAAAATATGGTTTTATGAGAGATATTATGTACTGTTTAGTTAATGCTTACTATAACGTATAAATTCATATCAGAATATTCAATGAAATAATCGTTGGAAGACAAGTTAAAGGAAGAGGTACGGCTAATATTACAAAACAAAATAAATTTTTAATAATTCCCTAACTGTAAACACACCCTGACTAAAAATGAAAATACGGCAACGGTTCCTTGGAAACAAATTATATCGTTTTACATTATGTATCTTTCTACATTTATATATATATATATATATATATATATATATATATATATATATACATATATATATACACATATATAAATATATAGAGAGAGAGACAGAGAGACAGAGAGAGAGAGAGAGCGAGAGAGAGACAGAGAGAGAAATAAAAATAAAAAGGAACAAACCTTGTTATGTGTTCATGAACGTTTCGTCTTTATTTCAGGACTTCCTCCGGATGAATGAGATTAAAAAACAAAAAGACACTAGTACAAAATATTTGAAAATGTTTCCTTTGCAAAATGTGACGTTCTTCTATTTCAGAAAACAAAAAAAGACGTTGGAAATTTATAAAAAGAGGGAGGCTTGCGCTGTTAAAGAGAGGGAAATTTTTAATAACGTCATATAGTCGTTTATATGTTTTTTAAAGATAGGATCGCAGTTAATATTCTTTCTGAAAAGAATATATCTGTTAAAATTCAAATATAGGTTTATATCAGAAATGAAATGAGTGTGTTTTTGTTATGTAATTTTTTTTATTGAGATTATATGTATTATTAGAGGGGGAGATTTTATGTGGTGAGAAGGGTAACCGATGTCTACAATTAAATTTTGTTCTTCTAATAAAACTTTATTTATTAATGGTGGTACATTATAGAACCATGCACGTTGTTTAATTGTGCTTGACTTTTCGATAAGCGCAGATTCAATAATTCTCCGGCGCGGATAATTGAAATAAATTTAACTATTTTTGCTTGTTTAAAGTCAAAGGTGTGACTATGCTGCAATGAATGAGAAATAATTCACTTAGATAATTTTGTTTTTGTTCATATCTCTTTTACGTTCACTGAGCCTTTTTTCTAGCTTACGCTGGGTTTCACCAACGTATCTATGATAGCAATTTTTTCAAGCAGTATTGTATATACCTCCATTCGAAACTGGTTTGTTTTGTAGATGTTTCGTAGTTTTTAATATATCTCTTATAGTTTGTGTTGTGGTTTGTATGATTGGAATTCCTTGTTTGTTTAGTGTGTTACAAATTATTGTGTTATTGGTGTGTGTGGGTGAAAGATGATGTATGTTTATGCGAGAAAGGTCTGGTGTATATGGTTTTTGATTATTTATTCTGGAAAATATTTGTGTTGATATTCGCTTAGCATTCAATATGAAATATGTCGGCTATTGCAAGGTTTTCTAAATGTTCGTGAGTTATTTGAATTCTTTGTCCAGATATTCAGGAGTGCATATCCTGAATACGCGCAAAAAGAAAACAATTATCATACTTATTATGGGAGGAAGTCTTGAAATAAAAACGGAACATTGATGAACACATTACACGGCTTGTTCCTTTATATTTCTCTATTTTGTCGGAATACTATTTTCATTATTTTCCCCATATATATATATATATATATATATATATATATATATATATATATATATATGTATATTTACACCAGTGTGTGAGCAGGGCCATTACTGCTAGCTTTCGAAGCACAAATTGAATATCTCAGCAAGTATAGACACATTAATGAGACATGGCATTGTAAACGCCTATACACTGGGGGGCAAAAAGTTTACAGACCTATTTTTCCCCGATTTTATTATTACTTTTACTTTATTTTTAGTTTAACCTCTTTCATTATTTGCTACTTGCTATTCTGTATATTTTCATTACTACATTTTACGAAAAAAAACAGAATTGTATTATGGTTAAACATTTTTATCTTTTCATGTGAGGCAAAATTTACGTAGTTAACCTTAATTTATTAATAATAAAGGAAAGATGTTGATAGATAGTAAGAAGTGTTAAATTGTCAAATTGCTTGCTGCAAATATGTCTACATAAGAAATTTCAAAAATTTTGAAGCGAGATCATCGACTTGTGAATCCTTTCGTCATTGACGGAAATTGTGGAAGAAAAAAGCACAAAAGTGCAGACCAAAGTTCAAGTCACCACGAGATGTGAGAAAAATCAAGAAAAGTGTGTAAGCAAGGCCACTCATCACAAGCAAAGCTAATTTAGACCATGCAGCAGAGTCTGTCATCTTTAAAAGGACCCGAAATCGGATTTTGAAATAAATAGCGGATCGGAGAATACCGAAAACATGTTCTCCTTTTAGTGATATCAACTATTAGAAGACACTAGCATGGGTAAATAAATATTTGAAAACCAATTTTCAAATTGTTCTCTGGACTGACGAGGCAAGCGCAACGCTCAATTGGACAAAGAGATTGTCTCTTAAAACGAATAACACACGATTGTGATTCAAACATCAACAGGGAGGAGGGGGACTAATGATTTGGGTTGAGATTATTTGTAATGGGATTCTTGGCCCCATTTCTTTCCCTGAAGGTGTCAAAATGAATTATGTGAACTATTGCAAGTTTTGGAACAGATTTTATTACTCTGGTTGAAATCACAAAATGATGCCGTCAATTAGAAGCAATTCCCTCTTCATGCTTCTCGGTTAACAAAACTTGGTTTTCAGCTCAGGGAATCTCTGGTGAACGTCCGATGGATTGACCACCTCAAAGCCCGGGTTTGAATTCAATAAAGAACCTCTGGTCGATTCTGAAGAGGAAGGTTTACGAAAACAGGCATCGATTCAGCAGTAAAAAAGACTTTGGAAGAGTAATAAGAAGTATCTTCTGATATCACACTTAAACAAGTGCACAAATTAATAACAGCCTGTTGATAGGAAGCTGGTGGACTTGATTAAAAATGGAGGAAGAGCATAAAGGGTTAAATTTAAAAAATTGTATTCTTTTGTTAATTGTTATTTTAGAAATAACTATTGTTTTCTTGTTATATATTGTCAATATATACTATACTATAATAATAATAATAATAATAATAATAATAATAATAATAATAATAATAATAACACAAAGTTTCAAATTAAAGTATGTTTAAAAATGTTATTATTTTAAATAAATTAGTCTTGCAAACACTTATGACCCATATTTTTGCCTGAAATATTTTTAAAGTTCATATTTTTCCCAAAAATATGATTATGTTGTTTCCATTTTTAGGAATTTAATTTATATATTTGCATATCGAATAAAGAGTAACACACCTTTTATATTGGAAAATATTGAAACATACATTTACCAGTATATGTTTTGCAAACTGTTTTGATCTCCACAGTATATATATCTCTCTCTATATATATGACAATTTAAGCTCAATTTAATGTAACTGTTTAAAAATCTATACCTCATTTGATTCGCCTTTTATTCCTCTGTCATCTGACCTGTTCATATTTGACTTTTAATTGAAATATTGTAGTGTTCACGCCAATTTAAAAAATAACTTCAAATTGAGGAGGCTAAAAAGAACGTCCTCAGCAACAAATTCGCTTAAAACCAACTTAAATTATCGCCGCTAAATCAGTTTTAAATATACACCAACAGACAACAAACCATCTCTAATCGTAATTGTTGTTGTGTCAGGTTATAGAACGTAAAATTTAGTCCATATGCTACGATTTTCTCTTAGTGATCGTCAGGAGCTAATTAATCTCCACCTTTCTGAAATTTCGCTTAAATTTGCAATTTTTGAAAAAATTACAAGTGCGAATTTTCTTTTTGTCGCATGTATATATATATATATATATATATATATATATATATATATATATATATATATATATATATATATATTATTATTATATTTATAAAATATATGCATATTTCATCCAACTATTTATAAAATATTTTACCCAGCAGAAAAGTTATCCATAAACACGTGTTTCTGGGTACCAATCCTCTTTGTCATGTCTAAATTTTTGACAAGAATTAAACTCGTAACACTTGGCTCCTTAGCCTGATGTTTTACCACCAGACCACGATACCTCGTCAAATATTATGCACGACTTTTTAGCTTTTAAATGTTAAACCTATTATATATTTATTTATGTTTCATTAGCGATTCTCTGGTATTTTATCGATACGCTCGCCTGGGCGTGGAGGGAGTTACCTGCCCTTTATTTTATTTAGTCGCATCTTTTATTTGTTACCATAATTAATCTTATTTATTGAATATTTGATTATTTGATTCAGATGATTATTAAATATTGTTTGATGTCATTCATGAACACGTGTTTCTGGGTATCAACCGATTTAGCATGGCTAAACTTTTGAGGAGAATCGGAATCATAACAGCTCCATCGGCCTGATGTTTTTCCACCAAGCCACTCTACCTGGTCAAATTTTCTGCAGAATTTTATCGTTATAAATGTAAGATCTATTATATATGAATTTAGTTTTTTTACTGCCGACACTGGGATATTTATTTGTTTCGCTCATATATATTTTATATAATACATACATAACGTTTATATATTATTATATATATTATATACAATACATATATTATATATATGCATTCATATATTCATATATATATATAGAGAGAGAGAGATAGATAGATATAGATAGATATATTACATAGATTATATATTTAATACATAATAATATCGGATTTCGTGTTGTTTCCTTATGGATTAATGTTGGATTTCTTCATAGTCCACTTAGTGATATAAATGTATGAGTCGTCTTTGTATATCAATTAATTTAATTCAAATTTCATTCATTCAAATTAAGTCAGCAGAATATTAGGCGTTTTAATTAAAAAAAAACAAACTTAAGCACATTTTGCTTCGAAAATATTATTAAATCTTACAAAAAATGTAACTAAATTTTTTGCTTGTATATATATATATATATATATATATATATTGATTAAAGAAAGTTTTCGTCTTATAATTAGTTTCACTATGAAAATATACATATTCCATCTACTTCATAACATTAAAATTATAATGAAACATCTCGTACACTTTTTAAGTGTATTACTGTCTATAACATACTGAATATTTTCGATAATTACTCTCAACAATATATAATTACTTTTCGCAAGCGAAAAACGTAACATAAATTTAAAAAAAAATACCGTAAATTACAAATTTTTCTTACTAACTTTTTCAAATGAGTTATTTGTATAATCTCACATTTACTGATAAAAACGTGGTATATTTCTTTTAAAAAGTCGACTTGCTGGTAAACAGTTTCTGGTACACTTCCCAAACAATATATTATGAAAAGAATGATAAGTTAATTATTAAAATTTCATCTAAATTAGAACTTCCTAAAATTGACTCTCTTGGTTAAAACATCCTTCTGACTTTAATGTTGATAATGACTGTATTCTTATTGTTTGAATATTTGATATTTTTTTCGCAATCTCAAGTAAGTTATTTACGAATAGAAATCGTATTTTTAAAGAATATCTACAGAATTAAAGATCAACAATGTCCTGAATCTCAGGAAACTCTAAATTTAAGTTTTCTTCCTTGAATCTAAAAGGATTAATACATTCTCGGGCTTTTATATATTTTTTATGAGACAATATATCTTAAAAATATATTTCTAATTTTTAGTCGCGTGCAAGCGACTCTATAAGTCGGTCGGTCGGTCGGTCGGTCGGTCTCCCGGTAACACTTTTGTGCTTTACCTTTTTGGTTAAGATCAAAGGTCTGTTGTTAATATATTCTGTTCTTAGCTTTTTAAGCTTTTCTTGGCCTTTTGGCCAAGATCAAAGAGTAGTATCTCTTTCGGCAGATATTGCAAGCAAAGACCATATGTGGGGGCAACCCAACATAAAAGACCTTGGTCAATGTAGGGGCAACGGTTCATACAAATTGTCACAATCCAGCCCCCCTACTCCCCTGGGAGTTGGTCCCCATTTCACCTTAACTCCTCACATTAAAAATCGGCCTAGTGCCTGCTTTACTTGGTGGGGGAGCAAATAAATACCCTTTCCTTGGCCTATATCAAAGTCTAGTATTGTATTAATTTAATGGAAAATGATCACCCACTTTACAACCTCAAAGTTTCAAAGCAATGCAAGTCATTCTCCTGATCGTTCAAGTTGTATGTGAAGGATTTCAGTTATTTTTTAAGCATCCAAATCATTCTTAAGGTCATTCAATTCATCCTTAATTTCATTAAAGTCATTCTAAGTCATTTACTTTTTATTTATTTAAGTTATTTCAGCCCATTTTTTGGCCATTTTAGTTTATCTTTAAGAATTTCATGTCAAGCCTACATTCACGCATTCATTCATTACACGAGAGCACGCGACTAAAGGCTATCGGCCTTTTTTTAAAGATTCGAACTTTTTAAAATATTTTTTATTAATAGTGAAAGAGTTCCGCGTATATTAATCTAAGTAACTGTTAATATGGTTTATTAAAAATTAAATTCCGAGACCAAACGAACTATTTGATGAGAAGCATTACGCTTTTAAATAGCTATGGATAAATAGTATTTATACCCCTTATCTTCTGTGATGCTATTCCTTTATTAAATCCATACATGGATTATCTGCACTAGCTGGTATTTTGTTATTATTGATTTTTCTTTAGTATATACTAGCATTTCAAACCGCCTTTGCTCGGACCCTATGTACTGTTCCTGGCTTGCCCTACGTGTGAATACACTTTATGTAAGATTTCAAATGTTTAGACCAAAACTTGTCTGAGTAATGTTGTAGAGACCGCAGAGCTAATTTTTTTATAATTAAGACTCAAATTTTTACCCCTTAACATTTTTATTTAGGTCTCAAAGAAAAAAAAAATACCAATGTCCAAGTTACCTACATCTAAAATTTCATGTATTCAGACCCAAAATTGGCGGAGAAATTTAGTAGAATCGGCCATTGTACTCTCTTCCAATTTTGACCTTTTAGTATCCGAATTTTCGCTCCAAAACTTATTAAAACGCCTGCCGCATGCCTGAATACCCGTTATGTATGAATTTTAAATGTTTAGACCGAAAATGTGCTGAGTAGTTTTCTACACACCGCAAAGATCAAATCTTGTAAACTTTGACCCCTTGGCAACTTAAATTTTTGAAACAAACTGAATACCCTTCATGTAAAAATTCAAATGTTTAGACATGAAATTGACTGAGTAATTTGGTAGAGAATGCAGCAGTCATTTGTTTTAAACTTTGACCCCAATTTTTACCCCTTAACATTTATTTTTGGGGGCTCAAAAATTAAAAAGTTTAATCTATGTCAAAGTAACCTCCATTTAAAATTTCAAGTGTTCTGACACAAAATTGTCGGAGAAGTTTGGTAGAGTTTTCAAAGGTCAACTCGTTGAACTTTGACTCCTTGACAGCCAAATGTTCGGCCGAAAACTGATTAGAAAATTTTTTCTCAAATCTCAATACCCCATATGTCAAATCTCGAGTCCCTAGACTGAAAATTGACAGAGTTATTTGTTGGGAAAATGTATACAGACACATACACACAGAAATGTTCACTTTCATAGATATATCGATGTGTTAGTGTGTCTATGTGTATGTATTTGTCCGTGTGTGCGGATAATGGTTTTTATCTTATATTTTTAAACTGAGAAAATAACGTTTTCATTAAGCAAATATTGTTGTACAAAGTCAGTTTTATCTTTTCATAAACATAGCTATGTCAATTTTTTAAGAACGACGTGATAATGTATAAAACGTATTTTTTAAACTTGGGATCACCACATATCAAGGACACAAGGTCATTCAAGGATAATGGTTTATAATTGTAAGGTGGTAGTGTAATAATCGCTAATAGAGTTAATTAGGTAAATTGATTATTCATGGAGGCAGTTCAACAAAAACTTTTTTTTTTGCATTAGATTTGAAGGCTACCATGCTGCATTCAATAGGGAAGCAGGCCAGTGGAACCGTATTCAACAGTCAGCAGTTTGAAAAAGCAGTTTTGTCCATGTAATCTGCATTTAGATTAAGACACAGATAGAGAGTGGAGGAAATCGCATATAGTAGTTGTAGTTAGTCAAGTTTTGTGAATATTTTCGCAAAAGAGAACCATAGATTGAAGTTCGATCGAGCGATTGTCTTAGAAATAAATGTAGAGCGAAGACATATTAGCAACTTTTTGAAAAGCGGTGGTAAGGAAAAGAAATAGGGCCATACCTACTTGGTTTGGGAGCAAGTTTTGAACCCTACGGTACGACAGGCCGAGTACCTCCTGCCCAGAAGTGGCAACCATATTGAGAGCATTTTTGACTTGTACAGATAGAGGATTGAATCGGCAATGAGATACTTATTGAAGAGGAAAAGTGATATAACAATTTTCTAGCGATTATGGCAAGAGATTTGATAACTGAGTTCAATTTTCAGATCAGAAGCTTGTCAGGAAATGAAGCTTTTCTCAAGACGAGATCCATTCATTTATATTGGGGCGTGATGGGGGTCAAGATCAGAAGAGAGAAAACAGAAAGATATTTGTCATTTCTGACCTTCCAATAGTTTCCATAGATTATTGTGTCGTCTACAGATATGTCTACAAATTATCTAGGAATGTGATTTAGGAAGATCATTGATAGAAGATCAGGAAATGAGTTTAGCCCAGGATGGAACCTTGAGGGACGCTAGCGTTAATACAATTAGTTTTTTTTTTATTTTTGCTAGTCAACAACTACTCTTACAAGCCTATCAGATACTAATAAGATATGTCCAGCTATTCCATAGGTTGTGATTTGTGAAAAGACCTTTATACCATACTCTATCAAAAGCCTATGATATGTCAAGAGCTATTGCTCTAAAAACGAAGCACCACTCGAAAGATTAAGCAATACTGTAAGACAAAAGAGTTACAGCGTTATAGTTTTTTTGACATAACAGAAACATTTCTATGAAAGTATATTAAAATGAAAAAAGAATATGCATAGATTTCTATGAGTCGTTCTGTTTATTATAATTGATTATTTTGGAAAGAAAAAATACAGTTACTGAATTATTGTTAAATAAGTGTTTGGCTATACTTGTAGGTAAATGTGCACTGAACAATACTTATTATAGTTATCTGATTTTTTTTTGGTTATATCGTTCATTTCTATATTACGTTTAAGCAGTTTTAAATCCCACTCTTTCCATGTTAAATAATAATTTCGAAATGATCGTTAATATTTCAGCGTCCCAATTGTTCTTTTTTTTCGCGTTGAAATTATCTTAATAAACAATTGTTAATACTGTCTGTTTTTTTTTACATCGTTTATTTCTGTATTACGTTTAAGTTATTTTAAACCACACTCCTACCATGTTAAATAATAATTTCGAAATATTAACGTTAATATTTTCAGTGCGCAGGTCATGCGCGCATGCGCAACCGGATTTCGTAAACAGGAAAGTGGGTTACATACATCGTTACAAGGTCATTTGGGTTTTATAATTATATAGATTAGAATTTTAGTGCATTATAACAATTAAATTATCATGAGTTTGTTATCTCGAAAAATGTTTTTTTTTTAAATTCAATTTCTTCCCACAGTGAGCACAGTTCCACTTTCATGTAGGGCGCTATCATCCGGGACACAAGTTGCAGCGATACCATGTACGGAGTTTAGCAGCAAAATGTCCGTTCACATTACACTTGAACTTCGGCAGGTCAGTACAGTTGGGAAAGAAGGAACCCGGAAGACAATTCCATAGTCTAGTAGTTCTGGGGTCGAAACTATTAGAGTAGAAGTCTCTCTCATATCTAGGGATCTCTACTGTGCAGGGGTGGGATTTTACGTTGAAGTGGTACAAGGGCTTGTAGTTCGTCGAAGCATTTACTATAAAAATACTTGTAGAAAAGGCAGAGGAACGCAGCAGGACAGAGATTGAGGCTTAGATGACATATTTAGGCCTAATAGATTGGCGACTCCCTTTGGAATCCTGTCCAGAGGCGAGAGACTAGTGGCAGATACACCATCCCAAATGTGACAACAGTACTCCATACTTGGGAGAATTGTAGTATTGTAGAGATACAGGGCACTTTCAGGCGAAAGTTGCTTTTTTGCACGGTAGAGAAGGCCCACCTTATTCGCAGCAGCTATCAATATATGTTTTCCAGCTTATGTTCCCCGTGAACGTTGATCCGTGGAATTTGAAAGAATTACTTTCAGGTAATATATCTTCAGTCATAGCTATTGTTAGTTGGAGAAGGTTTCTTGTAATTATTGAAGGAAACAAGTTTAGTCTTGGCAGAAGTGAATCTGAACATCCAGATTTGTCCCCTTTTCACTTCAGATTGGAATTCTTTCTCTAGTGGTTTTACTATTTCCTCAAATATGTGTTCATTTTTTTCCGCTCGTGCTAGTTATAGAGCGTGGTATCATCAGCAAATATACCTATCTCAAAAACAATTTTATCAGGGAGGTCAATTATGAATATTAGGAAGAATAAACGTCCAAGAACAGACCCCTGAGGTTCACCCCAACTTATATCATATCATATTGTTTAGATGTTCCACCGTCGAGGAACATCTGGATTCTTTTTTTTTATTTAAGAAAGCTTTAATTATGTAAGTTCAGTGATATTGTAAGATCTGATTTTCCTGAGAATACCATCGTATCATACTCTGTCAAAAGCTTTAGATATATTTAGGACACCCGCACTACCTTCACCTGCTTTCTCCAGTGTCTCGTATATAGGTTCGGAGATTACAGTTAGAATATCTGCTCTAGAACGGGCCTAAAGAAAAATGTAATTCATTTCAGACTACGTTTTTGTGTTAATTTGTACGATATTTTTTTTAATCTTTCTACGCACATCATCTCTCTACGCACACCATAAACATGTCTTCAACGAAATAAATGATGTACAATAAAATAATTACATTTCGAGCTAAAAAAAATGAAAATCATGTTAATCTCTATCACTACAATGATTTATATAATTGATGAATGAAATCTTGAATAATAATAATAATAAAAAACTTAAGACCAATAATAATAATAAAGATCAATGACAGATGGCTGTTGCGTTAACGCCAATTTATTTTCAAAGATTATCAAAAGCGGTTATAAAAACTAGGAAGACTTGTCATTAACAGACATGTCAGATCACCGCCTATAATCAGTGAGTAATTCTTACGGTGGCCAGTGTACGTGATTCTATCGATACACAAGTAAAATAATAAAAACTAACAGGCTCCATTGTAATTCTTCGTGATCAGAAATATATTTAATCAACAAATATGTTTTGATTAAGCTGATGTAATTTTGGATAACTCCAAACAACAAACAAAAAAAAACAACTATTACCACTTGTCCTTTATTAACAACGAGATAAATAACAATACAAATAATACTCAGAATGCGATCTTGTGCTTGACATTTCAATACAAAAATATAATGACAATATCAGTGAACATTTTTAATTTGAGTCTACTGTCAAACACCTTTTGGCAGGGCATTTTCTATTTTTACTCCGTTATTTTCCGTTTTTACGCAATGTTTCGATTACTTTTTTCTTCGATAAAGAAACTAATATGCAGGCACATTACTACGGGTTAATTTCTTACAACAATACAACGATGATCATACATTATTATATCATATTCGAAAATAGCACTATATGAAATATAGGTCAATATCATATTATTGTCCAGAATTGCCATATTCGAATTTAAAGCTACATTTAGCGCATCGGGACTTTAAAAGAAAGTTTGAACTTCAAAAGTATTATTTGCCATTTGTCAAAGCGTAACTAATAAAAGAACACGCAGACTATTATATAGATATTATTAATAATAATAGGTATTAGTATATTAAATAGTGTAACACTACTACTACTACTACTACTACTAATAATAATAATAATAATAAAATAATCACCATTAGTTTTCGCCATTAATGGGATGAATTATAAGCTGCTGTTGAGAAAACGAAAACTCGTATAGAAATGTTATCAGAAAAGTTTGGAAATAGTGGGAATATCATGAAATTTCGAAAAAAGAATGGGGTAGATTGAAATCCAAAGAGTTGCATCGAAGATACAACGAATAGCAATAATAAACATGCCTGAGATATTAACGTAACCACTTCAATGCAGATATTAGTACACATGAGTTAGAAAGTTAGAAACTGCAACAGAAGTTAAACAAAAAAGAGAGAACAACAGCATGGAATCGAAAAAACTGAAAACGTATAATTGTAAGTTTTAACATTGAAGTGTCTGCGTCAACTGGCACCACATGTAATAGAAGCGAATATCCAAATAGGATAAAATGACCTAGGAGGGAAGCACTGGCTGGACCATTACTGGATGTGTTCGAACAGGACTGGGATTTCCGTGACTTATGCTATGTAAATTCTAGTAAAAATGAATGTTCGTTGTTAGCGATTGACAAACAGCTTTTGCAGTGACGCTAATAAATTTGCAAAGTCATCGAACAAGCCGGAAAGTATTGGGAATCTGCATCGACTTGTCACATGGTTTCTAGGTGACATAATATGTTGTGGACATAGAACAATCTTTAATCATGAACTGTGAGTACATCGTAACAATATAAAGCAGACATGTTATTCAAGACATAAAGCCGCCTTTTACTTTTTATAGTACTTTCTCTTCTCTATATATATATATATATATATATATATATATATATATATATATATATATATATATATATAAATATATATATATGCATACACACATGTATATGTGTGTGTGTATGTATGCAATTCTCTATCTATATAAGAGCCAGGTATGTCCAAGGATCGAATAATGTTGCCACATTTTGGCAGGAGCTGCAAGAAAGGACTTATCCTGCCTTGATATAGTTCAAAATAGACTTCGCAGCCTGCAACCTCTTTCTCATAGATGTTGCGAGTTTGTTTCTGCTTTATCGTTATTTTCATGGCAAGTACTCAGCTGAGTTCCAATCTATGGCTGCCCCCTCGCCAAGCTTTCACTAGAAACACCCGTCTCGCAGAAAACACTATCAATAATTTCCCCCACTCTTTACCTGTGCCTAAACCTAAACGTAGATTCCATGGACAAAGCTTCTTTACTAGAATTGCACGACTATGGAATTGTCTTCTGTTTTCCTGCTTTCCAGCTGATTACAATATGGTTGTCTTCAAGTCTAACGTAAACAAGTTTTTGATGAGCCGTTCTATATAAGTTAACAAATTTACCATTACGAATTTCCATTACTAACGATTACTATATTGTCCAATTTCTACTGTACACTCTTTAACCCTGATTCTCGAGTGGTCTCTTCACCTTGATAAGTGGTGATGCCTATGTAATATATATATATATATATATATATATATATATATATATGTCTATATTTATCTAACGACCTAGAGTAAAGACATTTTTAATAGAAAGCATAAACGCGGTATAAATTTCGCCAGTTATATGAAATGTCAATTTCATACGTTTATTCTGCAACTGTTTGAGTCAGTATAAATAAATGTGTGGCACAATGAGTGAGGAATCATTTTTAGGGGAGTCTTGAGATCTCCAGATATTAAGCCCTTATGCGAGGTTCGCTCTAGTGAGGAAGCAGGCGGTTATCTTGCAAGCGTTGTGTTATTTCTAAAATGCTACAATATATCAACACGTTTGACTAGCTGCTGTGTACGGAACACGGTTGTGCTAAAAATATTTGAGACTCCAGAATTTGAAAGGTCAAACCCAAAAGAACTCGTTAACAAGGTATTCAAAAGTAAACAATGTTCAAGTGTTCTTTATGTATGTCTCTCTACTTCCACTCTTTGTGTTTTACTCTCTTTCTCTTTAAATGAAGACAGAGACGAGAGTTAAATTGTATTCTTTCTGATAATCAAAACTTGAACTCCTGTGCGCGAAGGACTCAGAGAAGTTCGTTCCGACCGCGAATCAATATCAATATGCTCCACAAGTGTTACATTAAAAACTATCGATATTCTAATTAAAAACATATCGTGTTCGCTTATTCTATGGAACGTTAACTATATTATACAAGCGATTATTTTCACCAACAACATTCTTTTTAGTCGAGATACCGGCCTGCTGTAACAACCAAACTAAGACTCGACGACCAGACCTGACATCTGGTTATATCTAACGCACTACCGACCCAGTGATATAAGGGATGTGCCTATTTTTTGATCGTGTCAAAACCCAGGGAGCTGTTGCCGAGCCAGGAGATCACAATCGTTCCAGAAACGTCTACACGAGTCGGACACAACAAGTAACTCTCAGGCAAACGATAGGATCACACATGTGGTCTTTTGTAAAGACGTATATTTATTATTATTATTATTATTATTATTATTATTATCATTATTATTATTATTATTATTATCACCATTATTATGATTATTATTATTATTACTATCATCATCATCATCATCATTATCATCATCACCATTATTATTATTATTATTATTATTATTATCATCATCATAGTCATCATCATTATCATCATCACCATTATTATTATTATTATTACTATCATCATCACCATTATTATTATTATTACTATCATCATCATCATCATTATTATCATCATCACCATTATTATTATTATTATTATTATTATTATTATTATTATTATTATGAAACAAGGAATTGTCTTACACATGTTCGGATGTTTTATGTTTCTGTCTTTGTGTACATTTTTTTCCGGCCAAAAGCGACAACAACCACGGAGTTTAAAAAGAAACGAAACAAGAAAACGTTTCTAACCGAAATTTTAATTTAAACTTGAAATTTATGGTTAAACAAGGAATTCCCTTACACATGTTCGGATGTTTTATGTTTCTGTCTTTGTGTACATTTTTTCCGGTCGTCAGAAAAATCAGCGGCGGAGTTTTAAAAAAAGAGCAGAGGGGGGAAAAACAAAAAGACAAAAAGCTTTTCAACTGAAATTAGTATTTCAAAATTGAATTCACGGTTAAACGAGAAATTGTCTTTCACATATTTGGATGTTTTATGTTTCTGTTTTCGTGTACATTTTTCTGATCAAAAGCAACAACGGCAGAGGAGTTAAAAAAACCAACAAAGTAAGCTTTTCTAACTGAAATTATTATTATTATTAATATTATTATTATTATTATTATTATTATTATTATTATTGTCATTGTTCTTCTACTTATTATTATTATTTTTATTTTTGTTATTATCATTATCATTATTATCATCATTAATATCATTATCATTATTATTGTTATTATTATAAAAAATACTTTATTGGCTATAACTATTACCACTAATATTATTACTACTACTAGTAGTGGTGGTGGTGGTTGTAGTGGTGGTATGTTTTTATTATTTTTATTATTATTATTTTTTATTATTACTGTAGCTGTAATGGTAGGTGTTGTTTTTTACTGACATTGCTATTGTTATTTTTGCTGTTAATATTATTGTTACCGATATTAGTGTTGCCACTATCAATGTAGATTTTATTTCTATTGTTGTTGGCGGTGGTAATGGGAATCGTGGTGGAGATGGAGGAAAAAGTTCGGGAGGGGATCTTTTACCTTGGTGGGGAACCCTCCTAGAGATAATGTCTCGATAAAACTATCGGTGGTGGTGTAACCTTAAATTCTCTAACCCAATTGATGGGAGAATGTCAAATCAAAATATTGAAAATAACAACATGAATGAGGCTAGAACATCTTGTGACGGTCTCATCAACATGGACGAATGAGGAAAAAAGAGTACTGTGGGAATGCTTCGTAAGACGCGGAAGTACCAAATCTGGTGGATATATCCGAGAAATGAAGGAGGACTGGGAATCGAGAGGAGGAGGACGTAGAAGTGCCGCGAGTTTGGTATCCTGGTTAAAACAAATTAAAAATAACAATCTACTTTCAGTGATTGCAAGAGAAGACGTTGAATGGATGGTTAGGAATGAAGTAAATAACCAAAGTAACATTGATGAAACTAGCTCTGATGAAAGAACCGAGAGAGTGGAAGTGCAGAAGTGAAATGTAAACGATTATGGGAGGCGGACAACTGAGGAGGTATGAAATCCTTTGTATGGGAAAGTAATGAGAAAGAGTTTGGAGGATCTAAGGCAGATGAGATCATTGACTCTGCGACAATGGAGCCAGTGAAAGGAGCAGATGTATGGAGAAGTGGTGATGAAGTTCGAACATTGACTTCTGTAGAAAAGGAAGTATTCAGAAGTTAAGAGAGTTCCTTCTTAGACACGATATTATAGAGATTCCAAGTATGAAGAATAGTGATCGGCGCAAGGTGAAAAATGAGGTAAAAATAATTCAAGGAGTAATTCACAACATCATAAGAAAGAACATATCAATTACGGAAGTTAGCAGCGTCATACGTTAAAGCGAATCGTCTTGTCATATTACAGAAGAAAAAGGGAAAAATGAAGGATATAAGGCCACACTGGCAGAGCCGGCTTGCAGAAAGTATTAAACGCTGGCGTAAAGACATTGGTAGAATCGACGAAATAAGAAAAGGAGTTAAACTAGGACAGAAAGCTAGGGACGAGCTTGAAAGGAGGTACTGCTGGAAAAAGGAACGATGAACGTTCTAACAATGTTGAAAGAGAAGAACTGGTGGTATAAAAATTAGGAACTTTGTTGGAAAAGGTGTTGCATTTCGGCGGAGCAACATTTTCCTGAACAATCAGTCTCAGCTGTATAAAGAATTAAATGGTAGTAAATGGCGAACAATAACAACACTCCAAATGCAAAAGATGCAAGTAAGTTCTGGAGTGGGATTTGGTCCGTCAAAGGGCGATATAACGATAAGGCTAGCTGGGTGGGAGAGGTTAGAGAAAGGCTATCAGAAATGAAGTAGATGAAGAACGTTGAAATAACCATCGATGACGTTAAAGCTGGCATACGAATGATGAATAACTGGAAGGCACCTTGCCCAGATGGAGTAATGGGCTTCTGGTTTAAGCAGTTTCCACTCTTTTATCAAACTATATTTGCCGCTCTGCAAAGGGTTCTTGAATCGGGAGATGTCCCTGATTGACTTGTGAAGGGAAGAACAACACTGATTAGGAAAGATCCTGCAAAAGGAACAGATGCCAACAATTATAGACCAATTACATGTCTGCCATTGATGTGGAAACTGTTGACTGGAATATTTGTGGAGAAAATTTATGAACATCTAGAGAGTAATGGTGTTTTTCCTGACGAACAAAAGGGGTGCCGGAAAGGCTCGAGACGTACTAAAGAGCAACTACTAATTGATAAAGCAATAATGCAGGATGCGAAGAAGAAGAAGAGGAATCTGAGCGTACCATGGATCGATTACAGAAAGGCTTATTACACGGTTCCTCATTCATGGATATGTAAAACACTATTGATGATCAAGGTTGCTGAGAATGTGATAGGGCTTTTGGAGACAAGTATGGCTCAATGGAAAACGGTGCTGACAGCAAACAGAGAGGGGATGGGGTAGGTTGGCATTAAACGTGGGATATTTCAAGGATATCGGTTATCGCCACTTCTTTTTGTAATGATAATGATGCGACTGAGCATCCTATTGAAGAGAGAAAAACTGGGGTATAACTTTGGATCTGGTGACAGACGCCTCATCTATCTACTTTTTATGGATGATTATAAAATATTCGGTAGAAATGAAAAGGATATGGAAGAGTAATAGACATTGGGATGGAGTTTGGGATTAGTAAATGTCCTGTGCTGGTGATGAAAAGAGGAGTAAAGGTTCATTCGAATGGAATAGTGCTGCCAAATGGAGAAATTATGGGAGAGATAGAAGATACAAGATATGAGTATTTGGGAGTGCTAGAGGGTTTACGCATCATGACCAGAGAAATGAAAGAAAAAGTCAGGAAGGAGTATCTTAGAAGAGTGAAACTAATTGCAAAGTCGAAACTGTATGGAGAAAATCTAATCAAAACAGTAAATGCGTGGGCAGTCAGTGTTTTGGGATACAGTGCCGGAATTTTAGAATGGTCTGACAAGGATTTGCATGCCATGGATATCAAAACAAGAAAAGTTTTAGGAATGTTTGGTATATTTCACATTCGAAGTAGCGTAGCAAGGCTGTATCAAAAGAGGAAAGATGGTGGGAGAGGATTGAAAAGTGATAAAGATTGTGTTAGAATCAGGAGATATCGTTGAAAGAGCATGTGTTTAGAAGTTGGGCGTGGATGCTTTAGGTTATGGCCAATAAAGTGGAGATATGTGAGACCAAGGCTGATTATGTGAAACGTATGAATAGAGAAAGGGCAGAGGAACTGGCTAGGAAGAAAATACATGAAAGGTTCTTCCAGGATATAGCAGAAATGGCTGATGAAAGAATATGGCAATGGCTTAGAGCTGGGTATTTGACTAAGAGTACTGAATCTTTTGTTTGTGCAGCACAAGAGCAGGCATTAGGAACTTGATTGTTAAAAAAAGTGGTTCTAGGAGAGGAAGTTGCTACAGAATGCCGGATTTGTGGTAAGACCTCAGCGTCAGTTGCGCACCTTGCAGCAGTGTGTAGAGGACTGGCCCAAAGAGAATACGGCAAAAGAGACGATTGCATGGGGCTCCGGATATATTGGGAGGTGTGTAAGAAGGTAGGGGTGAAGGGTGCTGGAAAATGGTTTGAGGAGGTGCCTGATGAAGTGAGAACAAGTGAGGATGGCAAGGTTGATGGTTTGACGAAGGTGTCATAACGACCAAGCAATTGGAACATGATCGTCCGGATGTGGTCGTCATTGACAAGGTCTAAAAAAACTGGCAGATTGTAGACTTCTCAGTACCCTGGGACAGGAATGTGAGAGAGAAAGAGAATGATAAGTGGAGCAATTATGCTCCATTGGCCTGGGAGATAAGGCGTATACGCCGGGTTAAAACACAAATAATCCCGGTCGTAGCTGGTTCACTAGGAGTAGTATCAAGTCGTCTGGAAGGACAATTGAAAAAAACTAGAAATCTCCGATGTTTTAGGCGGCCTTCAAACCTCTGCAATTATAGGTATCACCAACATCCCTACGAAAACCCTTGATATTTGAAGCTCCTGGTTTGAAGCCGGGATTAAGGGAAATCCTCTGGAAATGAATCCCATCCCTTTTCAGAGAGACGTTCATAAGCGAAATCAGAATTACTATTACTATTATTATTATTATTATTATTATTATTATTATTATTATTATTATTAATAATGTTAATATTATTATCAGTATAGTAGCACCATCAATAAACTGTATTTAAGTAAATGAAACGCAATACTTTGATTCAAGTTTAACTAATACTTCTAAAATGAAACTCAACAAAATTCCGTTTTCACTTAATATTTAAACCCTTTTATTATAAATAAATGTAAATTTACTTTCCATATATCATATATTGTGATAGTTCCTATTGTGTAGAAATTTAATTGGTTTATCGGTGTTTGGAAAAATATAGGATGTCTCTGGTCTCATGTTGTACTGACATTTATTCTCGGAATTAAAATAAATAGAAAAAATATCCAATCTATGAAAGAAATATTATAGTTTGTAGTAAAGTTTCAAATGTTTATGGTGTGGAAGTGCTTGCTCAAGAACAAACACTAAAAATGTTGTTTTTCGAGTTTGCTTACCGAAGTCTCGTAAATTTCTTTCCCTCTCCCCCTCTCTCTCTCACACATACAAACATTATGCATATATATATATATATATATATATATGTGTGTGTGTGTGTGTGTGTGTGTGAATGAATTCATTTTTACCGATTGAATTTAAAATACACAAGATAATTATTTCCCCTGAACATTTAACGACATTAATTAATCTTTGAGCGTTTGGATTTAAATCAAAATAAAACAGCCATTTTGTAATTCATATCCTAGAGAGAGGATTCATCTCTGGCGATGGACCATTAACCGAAAGGTCCTTTGGAATTAAGTACAACCCACAGTTAAAATTGAGGTAGATAAATGAATAAATATATATTATTAGATAAGGATATATTATAAATAAAAAAGAAAAAAAGAAGTATGTATTATTGATATATTTATTTATTTGTCTTCACACAACGACGGTACGTTCCTGCATTGATGTAGCCTTCTAAATATATATATATATATATATATATATATATAATTATTTTTTTGCTGTAATAATTAAATACCTACATATACTAGTATTTAATCCTTCTGGGAATCTTCAGTGTAGGCGGTCATGATTAACACAAGTCAAACGATTCGAACTCTGCAACACGAGACATCTCTGGCTCGATTAGCGAAGGCCGTATCAATTCGGCTACCATTAACCGTGTGAAATAACGTTGAATTTAAACATTTTTATTTTAAATGTTCATTTACGTCAGTTAGACAGTGATCTAATCAAATCGTTATACGATGATATATACATAAGAGCTTAACTGCCGAACTCTATTCAACAAGAAAGTGCTCAACGATAAGAAACGAATTTCTTAAAGGGGCTGGCATAATGTTACATGATAAGGGCTGACCCCTTTTCATGTAAGTATAAAAATGGAGAATTTAGTTTAAAATGAAAATGAAATAGCAATAGACAAATTCAAACCTCGTAATTTAGTTTATAAATAGATTACGTGTGAGAATTTAAAAATGTAAAACAAACATTTGTTTAGAATATAGATAAATATTTCAAGGAAAGAATGTGAACAAGTTTTTTATGAAATTTTAAATTGAAAGAATGCAGCTTATAAGATAATGTTTTTAACATATTGAATATAGGTTAAAATTCCTTTTGTAGAAATAGGAAAAGTTTTGGACACGTATGTCCAGAACACGCGAAAGAAAGCACATGTTTTAACATGTGTATGACGTCTCGGAAAATAGAAAGTGCTAGGAATAGAGAAAAAACTTTAGAGTTAGTCAGTCAGTGAAGAAACTCAGAGGGAGTCAGACGTCTAGGAAGCGAGACGTCACTTCAAGAAAAAAATGTGAAGCCTTGAATTATTGGTGATGGAAACATGGCCGTGTGACGAAATAAACCATCATGTGTTTTGTAAAGCTCGTCTTGTCTTATGATTCTTACAAAAAGGTAAAGTGAAATTGTATTATATATGTGTGTTATAAAATGTCTTTTCATACACGTCTCAACATCATCATGTCTACACAATGTCCGAACTGTCTGAACACTATGTCATCACTCAAAGAGCTTCTCCTTCTTCTTCCATTCAACACAATTAAGGAATGAACATTTAATATATAAGAATCTCTCATAACACGAACACGGGACGAACAATCTCCCTTTCTCTCTATCTCTCTAAGTCTCTTACAACAACATCTCTCTCTCTCTCTCTCTCTCTCTCTCTCTGAGTACATCAACATCACTCTTAATAAAAATAAAACCCCTGTATAACAATAATTACTTTTTAACTATAATAATTAAATACTTACAGACACTTGTGTTTCATCCTTTCGGGAATCTTCAGGCCAGGGTGTCACGATTAACACCAGTCAAACGACTTGAGCCCCGCAACACGAGACATCTCTGGCTCGATTAGCGAAGACCGTATAAATTCGGCTACCATTAACCGCGTGAAATAACGTCGAATTTAAACATTTTAATTTTGAATGTTTATTTACGTCAGTCAGACAGTGATCTAATCGTTATACGATGATCTATGCATAAGAGCTAAATTGACCGACTTTAATTCAACTGAAAGTGCTCAACGATAAGAAACGAATTTCTTAAAGGGGTTGTCATAATTATTTTTTTGCTATAATAATTAAATACTTACAGACACTAGTGTTTTATCCTTTCAGGAAATCTCAGTGCAGGGTGTCACGATTACCACCATCCAGACGATTCTTGTCTTTAGGTGACATACACACGAGATACTTAAAGTCGTTTTTTTTAGATGAATCGACAGCATCTCACACAAAAATAGAATATGCCCGGCGATCTTCCACCAACGCTGTCACATTCAATAGACAGTCACTGTTCCAACAGCGCATGACATAGTTTGTATAGCACAGAACCTGTTCGGTAACTTGCTTAACCCTTCTGAGACGCGTTCCTAGCAAGCTGACGCATCAATTCTTCCAGTTCCGAGTCTGAACCGGATCGATTGCTTCTTTTAATTAAATCGATTCTTTGACAGCGGAGTACGTGAACAGCTCAGTAAAGGCGCTTCGTGTAAATAGTCCGCTGAAGGAAGGCGATGTGGCACCGCGATTGGACCTCGGCGTTCGGCAGGAAGTATTGCCGAGGCAAGAGTATATGTTCTAAAAAAATCATCAGTTTTAGCTCTGATGGGTGATTTTAAGTGTAATAACAAGCACATAATATTATAAACCTTGCTGAAATTGCATCACTGAATTGCATATATTTGAAAATATATATACGGCACAATGAATAGCTTTAAAAAAAAGGATCAACTATTTAACTAGCAAACCATTGTTTAATGCAATAACAAAACATTAAAAACAGAAATATGAAATATTCACGTACATACAGTTTTAAGTATAGATTCATTTAATGTCCTAAAAATTGTCACTTTTATAATAATGAAGATATATACTTATGATAAGGCTATGTAAAATCAATGACATTTAAATCGTCATAAGAAAACTGTCGTAGGCATAGACTTTTGGTGATGTTGATTACTAGAAATATGTACAAATGTTAATGATTTTTTAATTGGATTTGGACCCGTTAGTGTAACAATGCTGTTTATCTTATACCTGAATTATACTTTAGCATACATTAATCATACTTACGTACACTTTCCTTGTCTAATGTTTAGTTAACTATTTAGTCATATTTATACTATTATCATTTAATATTTTGCCCCATTCTTCTATCATATATCATATACACATATCGTTATTAAATATATCATATAAATATATGTGCCGACGCCTTTTACCAACCCTCCTGAATATTTGATTAACATAGCTGAAATTTAAGATATTGTTCATCTGTAACCCACTTTAGATATTATCTATAGCCGGAGAAATTTCTGAAAAGGGATAACATTTAAAAACGAACCAATTGTCTGTGGTAGGGTGAGACGAATAATACATTACGTTTGTTGTTACTAGTGCGCATGCTCAAAATAAAAAGATTTAGAGCTCCTGTGTAATTATTAAACATTTATAGCTATTATACATTTATAGCTATTAAACAGATATAGTTATTATATTCTAGCATTTCAGAAAAAAAAAACCTGGTAGTAGGAAGGCAGGCTCGAACCCATACCGCAAAGGAGGAAAAGAACGGGGAAAAACGTGACATATTTGCTGTTACAACCACCGCCAAACCAGAAGTGATGCATGTTTAAATTAAGGCTAAACAATCGAAAAGAGGAGTTGACTTTCGAAAATATCGGCGTAAAAAGCGAGCCCACCCTGTAGAAAAGTTCCAAATTGAGGGTGATGAAATTAATGTTTTTAGCCAATTTTTCGATATTTGTCGTCTGAAGTGTCGAGCTTCAAAACGATACTGATCTTGTGAAAATCCGTGGTCTCTGTCGAATGTTTTAGGCAGACATGCAAACATACACACATATTTATATATTGGTAGCTCAAATTTTCGATCCATACGATTAAATATTTGCCCTATCTTTGAATACCCTTTATGTTAAATTTCAAATGTTTAGACCAGAAATTGTCTGAGTAATTTGGAAGAGACCGACGAAGACAAATTTAAAAACATGACCCCTATTATGACCCCGTAACACTTATTCTTTCATGCTGAAATCAAGTAATTAAGTTAGATCCATGTCCAAGGAATCTATATCTAAAATTTCACGTGTTTAGACCCAAAATTAGCGAAGGAATTTAGTAGAGTTCTTAAAGGTAAAATTGTTGAACTTTGACCACTTAACAGCCAAATTTCCGTCCGAAAACGGATTACAACGATTTTCCTAATCTCAGTACGCTCTATATCAAATTTCGAATCTGTATACTTAAAATTGACAGAGTTATTGCGTAGGGTAATATACACAGACACACAGACAGACAGATACGTTCAATTTTACAGATATACTAGCATTTCAGCCCGTTGTTGGCCGGGTGTTTGGAGGTGTATATTGATAAAAAAAGTGATAGTAGGAAGGCAGGCTCCAACCCGTAACGCAATGGAGGAAAAGAACGGGGAAAAACCTGACGCCTTTGCTGTTACGACCACCTCCAAACCAGAAATGATGTAGGTTTAAATTAAGGCAAGACAATCGAAAAGAGTGGATGACTTTCGAAAATATCGGCGAAGAAAGATACCCATCCTGTAGAACTGTGCTCATTTTAGGGTTAAGCCAATTTTTCTATATTTGTCTTCTAAGAGCTCGCCCTTCAAAACGATAGTGATCTTGTAAAAATTCGTCGCCTCTGTCAAAATCTTTAGGCAGACATTCAAACATACATACATACCTAGATTTTTATATTGGTACTACAATTTTTCGACCCAAATCAATTAAAAAGCTTGCCTTAACTTCGTTTATGTAAAATTTCAAATGTTTAGACAAGAAATTATTTGAGTAATTTGATAGAGACCGACGAAGTCAATTTTTAAAAATGTTGCCCCTATTGTGGCCCCTTATCATTTATTGTTTTAGACTCAAACAAAGTTATTAAGTTAGATCCATGTCCATGTAACCTATATCTAATATTTCACGTATTTAGACCCAAAGGTTGCTGAGGAGTTTGGTAGAGTTCTCAAATTGAACTATTACATCTTAACAGCGCAATTTCTGGCCAATAACGGATTACAAAGATTTTCCCAAATATCAGTACCATGTATATCAAATTTCGAGTCTGTAGACTGAAAATTGACAGAGTTATTGCGTATGAAAATGCACACACACAAACACACAGGCACACAGACATTTTCACTTTTATAGATTAAACAAAAATATATACGTACTAGCATTTCAGCCCGACGTTGCCCGGGTGTTTGGGGGTGTATGCTGAGCAAAAAGAAAAAAAAAGCAGTCGATTTTTTTAAAATTTGCCCCCTATTATGACCCCTTAACATTTATTGTATTGGGCTCAAATCAAGTTATTAAGTTAGATCCATGTCCAAGGAATCTATATCTGAAATTTAAAGTGTTTAGACCCAAAATTGTCGGAGGAGTTTGGTTGAGTTCTCAAAGGTCAAATCGTTGAACTTAGACGCCATAACAGTCACATTTCTGACCGAAAACGAATCACAAATATATTCCCGAATTTCAGTACCCTTTATATAAAATTTTGAGTCTGTAGACATAAAATTAACAGAGTTATTGCGTAGGTAAATGTGCACACACAGAGAAACACAGGCACACAGGCACGTTCATTTTATAGATATGTAGATAGATAGATTAAACAAAAATATATACGTATACATAAATATATATGGGACCAATTTTTTGTTTACTGCAAATTTTTTAAGCAAATATTATTCAAATATAAATCATGTAGAATATCTGCATGAATATAATTACACGTAATAGTTACCTAAATATGATCAGTCCGTAGGAAAACCGAAAAAAAACTAATAGGGAATTATTTAAAATGAATGTTTAAAAGAATATGCAAATTAGCTATATCTTTTGCTCCTTAATGCAATTCCACAACCCATATATCATAAAATTGTATTTTTTAAAAAATTAATAGAAAAGAGGGGTTTTAATAGGAATATCAATACACACTAAAGAAAAACGAATTTATAGGAGTATAGATAGACATAAATAGATTCATAGCTTAAATATGCTTATTTTTTAACCTGTCGTATGTATCTATCCGTAGTTCAGAGGTTTGCGAGGGTGGAAAGATAATAAATTCTGAAAAGTTAAATGTTCTCATTTCGATTCAAACGGATAGTATTCAAGGCATACTCTAACTAACTTTCCTAATCGTTACAATATATTTGATAAAAGTCAATGGATTTGGGGACTAATTTAATAAATATGAAATATGCATTATCAAAATATAATATTTATGCTTATTTTACGTCTGGGCAACACCATATATATATATATATATATATATATATATATATATATATATATATATATATGTATGTATATATAGTGCAAAGTTTTGTTGAAAATTCAAAGACCCACGTTTTCTTTTTTATAACCTTCGTTTATTTCCTGGATTTTTTCATTACAGCTATTTCATTAATGAGTGTCAATTTTACGATTTATGTTTCCGTAAATATATCCTGTCCCCAACAACTTCTTTAGATGTTTATCCATTAGATTTTTACCACAAATGGTATATTTTTAACATGCTGGACATCGTATTCGGGTAAAAAGATTTCCACAGCCATGCTTCCTCACTTCCTCCATCTTTTTGTGTTATGTAAAAATAGTTTTCCATTTTAACCCGTACTTTCGTATTTTTATTTGTTATTTATTAATTATTATTATTATTTTTTTTTTACAAAGGCATCACCACAATTTCAAGGCCCAGAGGCCACTCAAGGATAAGGGTTAAAGAGTGTACAGTAGAAGTTGGTCAATATAGTAATCATTAGTAATGAAAATTTGGTAAATTTAATAACTTATATGGAACGGCTCATCAAGAACTTATTTACCTTAGACTTGAACACAACCATATTGTAGTCAGCCGGAAAGCAGGAAAACGGAAGACAATTCCACAGGCGTGCAGTTCTAAGAAAGAAGCTTTGTTCATGGAATCTATGTTTAGGTTTAGGCACAGATAAAGAGTGGGGGAAATTATTGATAGTGTTTACAGCTAGACGAGTGTTTCTTGTGAAAGTTTGGCGAGGGGGGACCATAGATTGAAGCTCAGTTGAACACTTTCCATGAAAATAACGATACATCAGAGACAAACTCGCAACATCTCTTCTGTGAGATAAAGGTTGTAAGGAGGAGAAAAGGACATCTCCTACAAGGCTACGAAGTCTATTTTGAACTCTATCAAGGCAGGACAAGTCCTTTCTAGCAGCTCCTGCCCAGATGTGGCAACAGTATTCCATCCTTGGACGTACCTGGCTCTTATATAGATAGAGATTAGCATCAGCAGTGAGATATCTCCTGGATCGATAGAAAGATCCCACCATTTTTCCAGCGGCCTTGGCAACAGATTTGATATACGTGTTCCATTTAAGATCAGGAGTAATGGTCAAGCCCAGAAGCTTGTCAAAACTTGAGGCCTCCTGAAGACGAGAGCCATTCATTTCAATTGATGACAAATGTGGATTAAAATGTTGATGATGTAAAGAGAGAAGCTTGGTTTTAGATGCATTAAAAGTAACCAGCCACTCCTTTCCCCATTGTACTACATGCTCAAGATCAGAGGAGAGAGAATTGGAGAGTACTTGCTCGTTTACTGTCTTAGATGTGGTACCATAAATGGTAGTGTCGTCAGCATAAATGTCTACAAATGATGTAAGGATATGATTTGGAAGATCATTAATGTAGATCAGGAAAAGAGTTGGGCCCAGGATGGATCCCTGAGGGACACCGGCATTAATACTGTGAGCTTCTGATTTTTGCCCCTCAACTACTACTCTTATGAACCTATCAGAAAGAAATGATTTAATAATTGAGAAGACTTTTCCAGCTATACCATAGCTAGCGATCTTATGAAGTAAACCTTTATGCCATACCCTATCAAAGGCTTTAGATATGTCAAGAGCAATTGCCCTAGAAATATTGCCACCGTCGAGAGATTTGCTAATCCTATGCGATATAACTGTAAGGACATCTGCTGTAGATCTAGCAGAACGGAAACCATATTGAGTGTCACTAAGAAGGTTATTTTTGTTGAGATGTTTGATTACTTCTGTATTTAACACAGATTCTAGCAACTTACTCATGACGCACAGGAGACTTATTGGCCTGTACTGAGAGGGGGATGAGCGATCACCTGAATTCTTAAATACAGGGCATACTGATGAGATTTTCCAGGGAGATGGGAAACTATTCTCCTTAAGACAACGTTTAAACAGTTTTGTAAGTATGGGCGCTAGTTCAGGTTGAAGTTTTTTGAGTACTATAATTGGAATACCATCAGGGCCAGTTGCTTTACTGGAATCAAGGTTTTTGATTAGCTTGGCAACATCACGTACAGATATACGTATATCACATAGCGTGTTTTCTGATACAGGAGGAAATATTGGGGGTTGGCGGTCTTGGTCGCAAAGGGTAGAATTAGCTGCAAAGTTCTTGACAAAGAGTTTGGCTTTGTCTGATGCTGACGAGATTACCTCAGGTCCATTGATAATAGTTGGGATGGAGCACACGCTTCTGTTCAGGATTCTGTTTGCTATTTGCCAAAACTGGTGGGAACCAAGCCGCTGCTCAGCTACTTTGGACTTAACAGATTGAGCATACAACTCTCTTGCGTTCCTTATTACTTTCTTACAATGGTTGCTGGCAGTCCTGAAAACGGCTTTAGTTTCCATACATCTATTACGTTTGAAGCAGTGGAAAAAGTGATTTCTGTGCGCAATGGCAGCAGCACATTCTGGAGAGAACCATGGCTGGCTGTTAGGTTTTTGCTGAAACTTTTTAGAGGGTATGAAATGGTCAATACCTACAATTAACCATTCAGTTAGGTCTAATACTATAGAGGACACATCCTTTTTAAACATGGAATGCAGAGGTAGATCAGATATAAATGTACGGAAGCTATCCCAGTCAGCCTTAGTGTATCGATATACTGTACGATGAAGTGGTACGTCTAATTATTTATTTTTGTTTTAATTTTCCCTTATTTCCCTATTTGTTTTTTCCAATTATCATATAATTTTATCCCTATATTTATGTGTGTTCATTTTAATATTGTTTTTTTTTGCTTAGTGTTTGAATTCGTATTATATTACCCGATGCATAGGAGGTCACTTTCGTGGTATAGATTTTTATCTAGGATTACCGCCGTTGCATTTTTCCCTAATCTGCTCTAGTGCGTGAAATGAAATATTTGTTTCTGTGCAAACACCCGTGGATTACATCTAGTCTTTTGTTTAATAATTTTTCTTTTAATATTAATATATGGTAAGATTCTAATATACATAGGTAACATCTTTTCGATTTGCTTGGTTTATATGTTTCCCCCTTATCAATTATTTACCATCTTAATTTATATTCTGTTTTATTTTCCTTTAATTCCTTAATCCATACTACTAAAGTGGTTGAGTTTTTCTTTGTTTTTTTCCCGGTTGTTTTCGCTATTACTATTGGTTATATATATATATATATATATATATATATATATATATATATATATATATATATATATATACAGAGAGAGAGAGAGAGAGAGAGAGAGAGAGAGAGAGAGAGTGAGAGATCAACAGAGAGGGGTTATTTGTTTTTTTTTGCGATACGTTTTGTATAAATTCAATTCTTCATACGAAAATGCATTTTAACCTAAATAAGAGTTGTACATAATTTTCCCTTTGCCTAATTTTGTATCCGCAAATGAGGAGCGGCATATGTATTTTTAAATGCCCCCACCCACCACCACACCCACCCACACACACACACATATATATATATACATATATATATATATATGTATATATCTTTAGTAAATCGTTTATTAGCTGTGTCCACCGTTGAGCACTCTTAAATAATCAAACTGGTTTTATTGGATTTACAGCTTGGAGACAAATCTATGAAACAATAGCTGACACACACACAGATATATATATATATATATATATATATATATATATATATATACATATATATGTATATATATATATAGCTCTATAATTCTATACTATATGGAATGTGTGTGGGAGGTGTGCGTGCATGAACGATTCTTTACCTATATACTCAAGAAATTGTTAATTTAAAATTTAGTATATAAAATATTCAGCCACATTGAAAATTTTAATCGGTGATTATCTAACAAATGGCTGCTAAAGGATTCAAATTGAAATATTGGGACTTGGGTGTCATTGAAATGTTATGTTTGCAAACTGTTTCCCGAATGCGTATGTGTGAATAGTTCATGTTACACATTACTTAGTATACGAATATGTAGTTTGTAAAGGTCATGTTACACTTGTCTAATGATTATCATATTTAAGTCATTGGCTTTGGATTTTGATTTAGACTTCCAACAGAGTACTTTTTTTAATAGAAAAAGTTAACTGCTCAGAAAAAAATAAAATACTCGCATTGTACATGTTTCAGTTTCTGTATAAATTAGCTTCTTATAAGAAATTTACTACCGTGCAATGCCGGACGGTCTACTAGTATATATACACACACACACACACACACATATATATATATATATATATATGTGTGTGTGTGTGTGTGTGTGTGTGTGTGTGACTGCTTTTTTGCCTTTGTATTGTAAGTCTACTAGTATATATATATATATATATATATATATATGTGGGGGGTATGGGCTTGTGCGCGCGCGTGACTGTTTTTTGGCCTTTGTATTGCAATTGAGGCGTAAATGAAGGGTAACATTTTATTCTGGTAAGACTAATCTGCTCTCCTTTAGCAATTACAAGAAGCGCCTCCAATTCCCTACCCTAAAAAGTATCCTTGCAACCCCATCGGCTTAACCTTCACGTGAAATATGAAATATACCAAATACACTGAGAACATTGCGAGATAGTTGGGTTCAGTCTATCGTGCTAGAAAACTGCTCACACCTGTGAGTATCCTGTACCTCTACAAGGCCAGCATTCACCTATGCATGGAGTATTGTTGCCACATCTAAGCTGGTGCATCTAACACTATCCCTTTTGGATAGGTTCCAGGAACGGTTCTGAAATCTAATAGCTTCCAGTTTGTAAACTAGATTCTAACCCCTTTTCCATCGACGCAATGTTGGATCTATGTGCCTGTTTTACAAGTATTTTACTGGAATGTTCTCTGATGAACTCATTGCATTTCTGACCCCTCGACGTACATATCCCCGACAAACCCGCTAGCACCAAAATCATTCCCCTTATCTGTTAAGGTCCCTAATTGCCAAAACGTATTTTGCTCTAAAAGCTTCAGCTCATAGAACGGCAAGTCTTTGGAATTCTATTCCTGCTACTTACTGTGTAAACTCTACTTATATACATCAGTTCAAATGCAACGTAAGCAACTATCTTAATTTTTTATAGGCATGGTTCAAATTGGTAGCTCTTTGCATCTAAGTGGCAATATGCCATGTTTGGAGGAAGGCGAGTAAAACAAATAAATAAAAATTAAAAAAAATGCATAGTGTGTATTCATTAAAAACAGAAGTACCGTAAGTATTACACCTAACGTTATAATGTTTTTAAAAAATGTAGTAAAATATAAAAATAAATAAATCATGTGCAGTGAAGAAGTATGTTTTTTTCTAAATAGTTCTCTCTTGTAAACTAAAAAAATACTCGAGCTTCAATCGAAGCAACAATTCAGTTTGTAAAGTTCGATAACAATTAGGCCAGCTTTGCACGATGTTAAAAACGTGTTTTCAAACCTAATTATTGTTTATATAAGTAATCTGTCATGGAAACGATGTGCTCATGCGCATTCGTAACACAGTTGACAAACAGATATACATTCGATGACCCACACGTAACAATTTTTAAATTTTGACGCATTGGCCACCCTCCTTCTAGGAAGAAAACCGACTGAAAACATTTTCCCCGTGTTTGGATACCAGATATACCAATTTAAAGCTGTACATAAAAATCCGCTGAGTACATAGGTTCTGAACTGTCATCACATACATGCTCAATTATATATATAAATATATATATATATATATATATATATATATATATATATATATATATACGAATAACAGTTTAAATATATTCCAAGATCTAAATATTTATTTTTCTCTTCAAACAGCTCTTTCATCATAAATAAATCTTATTTGATATTTTTACAGATTTGTTTCGTTATGAAGAAATAATCGATCATCATTATACCAATATCGGATCTTATCGTGTATCCAAAAAAAGAAAAATATTGCTTACAAAGAAACAATGCACGACAACATCATGTCGGAACAAAAGAAAAAATAGAAATGTTTTCAGCAGACTCAGCAAGACTTCGTGTATATTGTAAAACTAGTCACACCTTAGTCCACGTTTGAAAAAAAAATGATATTAGATGTTGGTCCAAACAAAATGCAACTGTTTATATTTTTACAACATTATTTATTTATTTATTTATCAAATATTTATTGGCTGAAAAATAATAAGAGTTATATTGAAATAGTTAATACATGTTAAGCATACGAAACTAAATCCTAAGTTCTTATACATTGCATTTAATGTCTTGTGTGTAAATTATTATTATTATTATTATTATTATTATTATTATTATTATTATTATTATTATTATTGCCATTGTTCTTCCTCTACTTATACCTATTATTATTTTTATTTTTATTATCATCATTATCATTATTATTATCATTATTTTCATTTTTTATTATTATTTAAAAAACAAAATTTACTTTATAGGTTATATATTATCACTAATATTATTACTAGTAGTAGTAGTGGTGGTGGGAATAGTGGTGGTATGTTTTTATTACTAATGTAGCTGTAATGGTAGGTGTTGTTTTTTGCTGTCATTCTATTCTTGTTCTTGCTGTTAATATTATTGTTACCGATATTAGTGTTGCCATTATCATTTTATATTTTATTTCTATTGTTGTTGTTTGTGGTAATGGGAGTATTGGTGGTAATGGTGGAAAAAGGTCGGGAGGGGATCTTTGGCCTTGGTGGGGAACCCTCCTAGAGATAATGTCTCGATAAAACTATCGGTGGTGGTGTAACGTTAATTCACTAACCACATTTATGGGAGAATATCAAATCAAAATATTGAAAATAACGACGTGAATGAGGATAGAACATCTTGTGATGGTCTCATTCAGGTAGGTGCCCCACTGGTAAACAGAGTTGGTACTGTCGTCATAATACAACTGTTCGAAATTCTGAAGATGTGGCTGGATATAGGGGGAATCAGAATTGCCAGAGAGGCCCCCAAGACACGAAGGGAGTTGGAACAGGAAATGTCCAAAAAAACGTGGACGGATGAGGAAAGTAGAGTACTGTGGGAATGCTTTGTAAGAAGTGGAAGTACCAAATCTGGTGGATATATCTGAAAAGTGAAGGATGAAAAGGAATCGAGAGGAGGAGGAGCTAGATGTGTCGCGAGTTTGGTATCCAAATTAAAACAAATCAAAAATAGCAACCTACGTTCAGTGATTGCAAGAGAAGAGATTGAATGGATGGTTAGGAATGAAATGAATAAGGAAAGTAAAATTGATGAAACTAGCTCTGATGAAAGAACTGAGAGAGTGGAAGCCAGAAGTGAAATGTAAACGATGATGGGAGGCGGACAACTGAGGAGGTATGGAATCCTATGGTTAGGGGAATTAATGAGAAAGAGTTTGAAGGATCTAAGGCAGATGAGATCATTGACTCTGAGACAATGGAGCCAGTGAAAGGAGCAGATGTATGGAGAAGTGGTGATGAAGTTCGAACATTGACTTCTGTAGAAAAAAAGTATTTCAGAAGTTAAGAGAGTTTCTTCTTAGAGACGATATCATAGAAATTCCAAGTATTAAGAGTAGTGATAGGCAGAAGGTGTAAAACGAGGTAAAAATAATTCAAGGACTAATTAATCATAAGAAAGAACATATCGATTACGGAACAGGATTCTGTATGCAGCGTCATACGTTATCGCGAATCGTCTTGTCATATTACAGAAGAAAAGGGGAAAAATGAAGGATAGAAGGCAACACTGGCAGAGCCGGCTTGAAGAATGTATTAACCGGTGGCGGAAAGACATTGGTAGAATCGAAGAATTATGAAAAGGAGTTAAACTAAACAGGAAGCTAACGACGAGCTTGAAAGGAGGTATAGATTGCTGGAAAAAGGAACGATGAACATTCTAACAATGTTGAAAGAGAAGATTCACACTGGTAGTATGAACATTAGGAACTTTGTTGGAAAAGGTGTTGCATTTCAGCAGAACAACCTTTTCCGGATAAATCAGTCTCAGCTATATAAAGAATTAAATGGTAGTAAACAGGCGGGACATAACAAAACTCCAAATGCAAAAGATGCAAGGAAGTTCTGGAGTGGGATTTGGTCCGTCAAAGGGCGATTAAATAAGAAGGCTAGCTGGGTGGGAAAGACTATGAGAAATTCAGTAGGTGAAGAACGTTGAGATTACCATCGATGACGTTATAACTGGCATACGAAGGATGACTAACTGAAAGGCACCTGGTCTAGATGGAGTGATGGGCTTCTAGTTTAAACAGTTCCCATGCCTTTATCCACCTATATCTCCCGCTCTGCAAAGGGTTGTAGAGTCGAGAGATGCCCCTGATTGGCTTGTGAAGGGAAGAACAACACTGATTAGGAAAGGTCCTACAAAAGGAACAGATGCCGATAATTATAGACCAATTACACGTCTGCCATTGATGTGGAAACGGTTGACTGGAATATTTGCGGAGAAAATTTATGAACATCTAGAGAGTAATATTGTTTTTCCTGACGAACATAAGGGGTGCCGAAAAGGCTCGAGAAGTACTAAAGAGCAAATACTAATTGATAAAGCAATAATGCAGGATGCGAAAGAGGAGGAGGAAGAAGAAGAAGAAGAGGAATCTGAGCGTAGCATGGATCGATTACAGAAAGGCTTATTACATGGTTCCTCATTCATCGATACGTGCAACACTATTGATGATGAAGGTTGCTGAGACTGTGGTAGGGCTTTTGGAGACAAGTATGGCTCAATGGAGAAAGGTGCTGACAGAAAACAGAGAGATGGGGCAGGTTGGCATAAAACCTGGGATATTTCAAAGAGATTCGTTATCGCCGCTACTTTTTGTAATCATAATGATGTTACTGAGCATCGTATTGAAGAGAGAAAAAACTGGGGTATAACTTTGGATCTGGTGACAGACGCCTCAACTATCTGCTGTTTATGGATGATTTGAAAATATTCGGTAGAAATGAAAAGTAAATGGAGAGACCGGTAGAATTGTGGGGATATACTCAGAGGACATTGGGATGGAGTTTGGGATTAGTAAATGTGCGGTGCTCGTGTTGAAAAGAGGCGTAAAGGTTCATTCGGATGGAATAGTGCTGCCAAATGGAGAAATCATGAAAGAAATAGAAGATACTAGATATAAATATTTGGGAGTGCTGGAGCTGTAGGCATCATTAACAGAGAAATGAAGGAAAAAGTCAGGAAGGAGTATTTTATAAGAGTTAAACTAATTGCAAAGTCGAAACTGTATGGAGAAAACCTAATGAAAGCAGTCAATGCATGGGCAATCAGTGTTTTGAGATACAGTGCGGGAATTTTAGAATGGTCGGACAAGGATTTTCATTCTATGGATAACAAAACAAGAAAACTTTTATGAATGTTTGGTATATTCCATATTCGAAGTAGCGTAGCAAGCCTGTATTTAAAGAGAAAAGTTGGTGGGGGAAGACTGAAAAGTGTAAAAGATTGTGTTAGAACCAGGAGATGTCGTTGAAGGAGCATGTGGTTAGAAGTCAGGAGTGGACGCTTAATGTTGTGGCCAATGAAGTGGAGGTATGTGAGACCAAGGCTGATTATGTGAAACGTATGAATAGAGAAAGGGCAGAGGAGCTGGCTAGGAAGCATATGCATGGATAATTCTTCCAGGATATAGCAGAAGTGGCTGATGAAATATCATGGCAATGGCTTAGAGCTGGGTTCTGGCTAAGAGTACTGAATCTTTTGTTTGTGCAGCACAAGAGCAGGCATAAGGAACATGATTGTTAAAAAAAGTGGTCCTAGAAGAGGAAGTTGCTGCAGAATACCGGATCTTTGATAAGACCTCAGAGTCAATTGCGCAACTTGCAGCAGGGTGTAATGGGCTGGCTCAGAGAGAGTACCGCAAAAGACACGATCGCATGGGACTCCGGATATATTGGGAGGTCTGTAGAGGTTAGGAGTGAAGTGTGCTGGAAAATTGTTTGAGGAGGTGTCTGATGAAGTGAGAACAAGTGAGGATGGCAAAGTAGAGATATGGTTGGACAAAACATTCATAACGACCAAACAATTGGAACATGATCGTCCGGATTTGATCGTCATTGACAAGGTCTAAAAAAACTGGCAGATTGTAGACTTCTCAGTCCCTTGGGCAGGAATGTGAGAGAGAAGGAGAATGAGAAGTGGAGCAATTATGCTCCATTGGCCTTGGACATAAGTCGTATACACGGGGTTAAAACACAAATAATACCGGTCGTAGTTGGTACACTAGGAGTAGTATCAAGTCGTCTTGGAGGACAATTGAAAAAAAACTAGAAATCTCCGATGGTTTAGGCAGCCTTCTACCCTCTGCAATTATAGGTACCACCAACATCCTTAGGAAAACCTTTGATCTTTGAAGCTCCTGGTTTGAAGCCGGGATTAAGGGAAATCCTCTGGAAATTAATCCATCCCTTTCCAGGGATACATTCATAAACGAAATCAGAATTATTATTATTATAAGGTATGATTGTTTAGACGTTTACTAGTATTATAATGCTTTGATGTGCACCTTGTGTATCGCTTTAGTGCAGGTCAATATTTTTTTTAAATTATGAAATTACTATGAAACGCAAAATAGTTATATTTAGCACACTGGAAGAGCCAAACCTGATGCTTTTTTTCCCTGATTGTTGTGGAATTTGAACAAATTTTTGGAACATAATACTAATAAGACTAAAACAATATTCTAACTTCATACTTCTGTTACATATAGGGGTTTCATTAAAAGAGAGTCTAGAGATAAAGAGATGTTGTTGTAAGTGACTTAGAGAGATTGTTCATGTTATGAGTTCTAGAGAGGGATGTTGTGAGAGATTGTTCGTTCTGTGTTCGTGTTATGACGATTCATATATATTAAATGTTCATTCCTTAGATGTGTAGAATTGAAGAAGAAGCTCTTTGAGTGAGGAGATAGTGTTCACTGTTCAGACATTGTGTAGATGTTATGTAGGTTCACATTTTGGATATGAGATGTCGAGACGTGTATGTAATGACATTTTTAGCACAGACATATAGACATATAATACAATTTTCACTTTACCTTTTTGTAAGAATCACAAACACAAGACGACGTTTTTATCAAAACACATGATGGGTTTATTTCCTCACGACCGGCCGTGGTTTTCATCATCAAGAATTCAAAGCTTCACATTTTAGTTTCAAAGTGATCGTTTCGCTTCCTAGACGTTCGAATTTCCAGACCCTCTCTGATTTTCTCACTGACTGTCTCACCGACTGTCTCCCTAACTAACTAAATCTCACTTCCTATATTGAGAAATCCATGCATGTCCGGCCTTGTGAGCAAAATTCACGTGTCACCAACCTGCGCGGCTTTGCACGTTTCCCAAACATTATGATTTCCCAATAATCTATTTTTTCTTTGATGTTTTTACAAAGGAATTCAACCTACATATCTAATTTATTTAACCCATATTTTATTATCCACATTCTTTCTAACAATTGAATAGTTTATTATTTATTTCATCAGAATTAACAATTTACTGGACATTCCATTTAAACCTATTGTTTTTTAAAACTTATGTCCAGGGTTCGATTTCTGCTTTATCTCACTTTATTTTCATTTTAACTAATCTTTCTATTTTTATACTTACATGAAAAGGGGACAGCCCTTATCATGTAACACTTCTATTTATATGGAACTAGCGGGGGTTATGTGTGGTTGTTATTGAAAACCTAAGAATAAGCGAAGTAAAAAAAGAAAACAGACAAACGAACGTTAAAACTTATCTTAAAAATAAAGCGGGGAGTACCCGGGTGGTGAGGGGGTAATCAAAACATCGAAAAAAAAACTAACGTAAGGCAAACGAACTGTAATGTAATGTAAAAAGTCGAAAATACAAAAACGAAAAATAAAACAGAAAAACGAACCTTAAAACTTCTGAAAAATAAAAACCAAAAAAAAAAACACGTGCAAAATGGCTTAAATAAGCCTGTATCGATATTAAAATTTAAAAAAATCGGTGGGTAGCCGGATGTTTTTGGGTGTGTGTGGTCGGTCGGGGTGGGGGTTTTAATGAAAACCTAAAAATAAGCGGAGTAAAAAAAACAACAGAAATAACGAACGTTACGTGAAAAATTGCTTAAATAACCCTGCTTAAACATTTAAATTTAAAAAAATCGAAAATAAAAGACATCTCAAACCACGATTCGAACCCAGAACGTTTAGATAATGACCTAACGCTCTAACCAACTGAGCTAACACGACGTGCATGAAATTCTCTCAGTTCTTCAAATATTTAAACTAAATCAGGTCATGACGCCATCTGACGCATGCGTAGAACCGATCTCGTAATGAGAGGACGGTTTTTGTTGCCCCCCCCTGTAGAAAATTGTTCATTTCAGGGTGAAAAAATTAACGTCTTTGGCCTATTTTTCGATATTTTTCGGGCGACAGGTCGAGCTCCAATATGACACCAAGTTTTGTAATTTTCTTCTGTCTGTAAAAAGGTTTTTGCGGACACACAAACACATACACATACACACACATTTTCGCTTTTATATATATATAGATAAAGAACATATCCAGTAACAATATTAACCAAAAACAAGGACGAATTTGACATTATTTTGTTCATGGAAATAATTATTTATCAACATAACTTCCATGCTTCAAAATAATTTTTATAGCCTCTTGTCAACTGATAATGTAAACCGGCGGATGTAAGATGATATGATGCTATAGAAAACATCTAAAATCTTCCTTAAAAGTTCATCCTTCGACAAAAATTGAACACTTCTTTCATGAACTTTCATTTATTTTTATTATTGACCAGAGTTGATCGATTGGATTTATATCCAGAGAACAAGGTGGCCATGTCAGCAAATTTTTTCCATACACGCCTAATAATGTAAGGTAAGAGGTCGTAGCCTTGGCTGACTTCGATTGCTTATTGTCGTACAAAAAATCAATTCGCGGTGCAACGCTAATGGAAGGTGATCAAGGCACGCTGACAAATTCAAAAATAAAATATAAGACTGGCTTTTCAGTTTGTACATATTATTACACTCGAAATAGTTAAATTATTTAATCGTAGATTGTTTCAGCTCTAAGCATGACACCTCTACGTACCTGTCGAGGATGGAATCCATAAGAGTTAGAGAACTCCAAACTTTAGCCAATACATCTGGTCCATCTATGGTTACTCTGGCCTCATTGGAGTAAAGAACATGTTCAAAGCTTGTTTTCATGTATTTTTGAGTCCAAGCCCCGCGTTTTTCCTTATGATTTTGGTTTAAAACAGCTCTTGCTATGGATTTAATGTTTCTTACAATTTCGTTTAAGACATTGCAGCGTGTCTTACTTGACACGGAAGGAATTCCAGCCTTATAATATAAAGCAGCACTGTTGCTTCGCGGCTACTTGATTAGTTGACGACGAAGTTTTCTAACATCACGAGCAGAAACTGATTTTATTGCGGTGTTGTCTTTCCTTGGTTTATGTTTGAATTTCAATGAATGAGGAAAATACTCTTTTACGTCTTATAAGCTCCTTGGAAAGCTCTACGAGGGATAAACCTCCTGCCAGACCTGCGACAACACATTTCTTTTCACTAGCTGCCAATCGACCCTTTCTACACATTTTAGGAGATCTGCAATAAAGTGATAAACACTTCAAATAACCAGAAAAAATATACAAACAGAACTTTCAATATATCTGTTTAAATTCAACAAATATAAGGGAAATAAATCACGCTGTTATGCACTCAAGTGTACCAAATTTCTACGGTTCATAGTAATTTCAAAATTAAGAAAAATATTGACCTGCAATAAAGCGACACACAGGGTTTATGTTTATATATATACATATGTATATGCATATATATATATATATATATATAGTGTGTGTGTTTTACAACATAACGTCATATAAATAAATCAATTCGATTTTCTAAGGACTCCCTTTGAATTTACTGATATTATATATATATATAATATGACATCTATATATATAATATATGACATATATATATATATATATATATATGTAGTATATGACATATGACATCAGATGTCATATATATATATATATATATATATATATATATGTTGCTTTTTTTACCTGTTATGGGGGTATGCTTCCTCAGATTTTGGAGATTCTATTTATAAACGCTGCTGATCGGAACTAACGAATCAAGCTAGATTGCGTTATTAGTTGAAGCAATCAGAAACCATAATCGCAGCATAAAAATTAAACTTTGCACAACGTTTTCGCGTCAACACGAGAAGGATCTTTTGCTCTTTGACTGCTTAATTAAAAATTCGTACAGAACAGCTGTCCACTAAGAATTCGTCATCTCCAGGATTCTATCGAATTACTAAACACCGGGAACTCTTCTGAATTTTTACATGGCCTACAACTCAAGAATATATATATACAGAGAGAGAGAGAGAGAGAGAGAGAGAGAGAGAGGTTATTTGTTTTGTTTTTGCTACACGTTTTGAATGAATTCAATTATTTACGAAAGTGCATTTTTACCTAAATGCGAGTTGGGAATAATTTTGCCTTTAAATAATTTGGTAACCCCATACGGGGAGCGGCATATATATTCTTTTTAAAATATAATTATCAACTGACACGTGCTTCGTCGTCTGGGACTCATGAAAGTGGCTCAATCTAGCGAGATTCGAAATCGGGACACTACGGCAAGGAGACAAAACTCTTACCGCTCGTCCATCCAACACGCAACTTCCTTAGATGTTATTTGCTTTTGTTTTTGCGATATGAATTCAATTATTTAAGAAAGTGCATTTTTACCTAAGTCGCAAAAACAAAAACAAATAACATCTCAGTAAATCACGATATATCCAAGCAGTCATGAGTGATGGACGAGCGGTAAGAGTTTAGGTTCCTTACCGTGGGATCCCGATTTCGAATCTCGCTAGGTTCAGCCTCTCTGATGAGTCGCAAACGACGCACGTGTAAGTGTATAATTATATATATATATATATATATATATATATATATATATATACTTTTTGAGTATATAATAATTCCATTGCTATATCATAGAATTATATTATGGCATGGATATATATTTATATATTCCGCGTTTTTTTAACGACTCGTTAGTTTAAAATGTATCATTGACGTAACCGCGTGTTATTAAAGTGAATACTTTTCTCGTAATATCTTCTTAAGATTTTATTAGAATTCACTATTATAGATCATCTATTTTATTTATATAAGCTGATATATCTGTTATCAAATATATATATTTGTTAATTCAATGAATAACACCTAAAAAATCACAGAACCCATAGTCATATGGAAGTGGTTTTAATTCGCTTTGTATCTGGACAAACTGTGTTGAAGTTACTTCAGATATTAATAGTAAGAACTCACTGTTTATGATTCTGTGTAATGTAAATTTTATTATATTCTTGATATTATGAATACAAAGCGCTATTTTATCGCACGATTGTCCAACTGGATTGATTATAGTCAATTTTATTTGTTTACTATTATCATTAGAATATATATTTAACTAATTCTACATATTCCGAGATTTTCTTGTTTAATGAAGCGAAGGATATGGTAAATGCTAGAATTGCGTTTGTGTAGTTTTAGTGTTTCACTCTGGTTAATTTAAAATCATTTGTTGCTAATTCTAAATTTATCTGTATTTGTTTATTTTCAGGACGTATGTAATTGAGTTCCATGTTTCTAATTATATATATATATATATATATATATATATATATATATATATATATACACCATCACCCCTCACGAATAGATATATATATATATATATATATATATATATGTTATGGAACGATCCAATATGCTTCCCGATTCCAATGCAATTGCCCGATTCCCAGGTAATTACCGATTATATATATATATATATATATATATATATATATATATATATATATATAGTATGTTTATTATACAAACATTTCTGGTTACATATGTGCATACATGTGTCAGTTGAACTTAATTTTAGTTTTGACGCATCAGACTGTAAAAAATAGCGACATTGAAACTGAAATATAGTCTCCATTTTGTATATAAAACATATATGGGCGTGACTAAAATCCTAAACAAAGGTGGATGTTTTATTCGTGAATGCGAGTTGTTGTGTTAGGACGTAGTGGTGCGACAAAAAAAGCGAATTAAATGCATTAGATTAGCGAAGGAAAGAAGAATTCTGTCAAACTATCAAGGTAAGGAGAGGGTGGTTACGGCTACATTCAGGTTTAACAACTAAGTGATTATTATTTTGATCTAAAATGTTCCATGTTGTAGCTTCCTCAGATTCTCATCAAGGTCATTTATATTGCAGGCTTTCTGTCTGTGTTTGTGTTTACTTTTACGTATGTATAGATATGCATATTTATATATATATATATATATATATATATATATATATATATACATCCTCTTATTTTCCTGATAAACTAAATTTATGTATACATTCTATTTTTGTTTTATATATTTATACATTTATTTCTAAATAACATACGTCTAGATGACCAAATGAACAACGTGTAACACATATACATACATTTTATATGATTTAAATGTAGATGAGTTTAGATAGTCGCATTCTTTATATTTATGTGTATTTAGTTATTATAAATTGTAAACATTAAAGCGTATGCACGCATTATTATTCATATCTGTATATGACTTAATTCAATTGTAGTAATCCGAATCATACATGCACAACTTTAACCAATAATGTTAGTATAATATATATATATATATATATATATATATATATATATATATATATATATATATATATATATATATATAGCTGTTTTCTTCTCCATTGAGCACTCTTTAATAATCACACAGGTTTCAGTAGATCTGCATAAAAGAAATCAAACTATACAATCATTACACACACACATACACACGCACACGCATATATATATATATATATATATATATATATATATATATATATATATATTAGACTTCTCTACGTTTATAAGGTTCTAACATACTTGTACTGATATATTAGCCCTCCTGCCTTCGAATATTGTGCTTAGAATGATGTATTATTCTAGTGGAATATAGTGAAACACGTGTGTAAGTGTTCATGTGTCTTTTCTTGTGTGTGTTTTTCTTATTTCATCCACATAATAGTAAATTCAGTGAGCGCAGTCCAGAGGCGAACTGTACGCATATTAAGTTATGGTAATTTTCGCTGAAGTCTTGAGAATTAATGATTTATCTTCCATTTGTCTGTCCTGCTGGAAGGCCTTGTCAGCGTCAGGTTTAAGCAACAGGCATGAACAAACTTTCAGAATTCAATGTAATTCGTCTTAAAAAAAGAATAGATAAATTGTAATGGATACTTTTTATATCAGGCAATAAAGAAGAAATGCATAAATGTGTCCTCTGATCTCCTTAAGAACGAGTATCTGTCACTTGATTATTTTATCTAGTTTTGTTTTAAAAAATGGATAAGATGTGTACATCAAATAGAACTATCCTTATTAGATAGATTTACTCTTTTCTATAAACACCTTAGTTCGTCCAACGCATCTCAGACATAGTTTGTCAATGCAATTTCTGTTTGTCTGTTATGCCGTACTTGTGAGTCTAACGTTAACCAATATACACTGCATTAAAATCTTTTAAAATGCTTAAAATAATTATTTGGGTTATTCGAATTAAAAATGTTTTTTTGTTTAAGAATGTGATAATTGATTCATATTATTTTGATAATGCGGACGAGCATTTCTATCTTGCGTGTTACTTTCACAAAATATCGGTCGATTCTGATGCCTCCGTTCAGTCTCAAAAAAACAAAAGAGTACCCCCCCTGAAGGGGCAGCTGCGCATGTAACTGCAAGAGTTGCGCAATACCACATATCTCCTAAATCGGCACTGCTAGAATTCAGTGGCAAGGAGAATTCCAGGACGACTGGAAAAATGCTGAGATAAGCGGAGAGCACATACAGCACCTGGAAGTCCAAAATTGCCACCGTCTGGTATTGATCAGGCTCCTCGTTGCTTACCTTCGGTAATCTGTCAACGTGATTATGCCGTATATTACCTATCATTAATTTCCAACGTTTTATCTGTGTAAGAGTTTTAGTTGGATTGATCCTCATTTGCGTTTACTTATGAAACGATATTTATAAAGAAAACGAAGACGTTATTGTTCTTTTATAATAACACGCTCTTTAAAATTGTAAACCCCGTAAGAATAATCTGCCATTAAAAAATATTAACTTCAATGTAAATTACAGATTGTGATTATTATCAGCTTCTGCGTCTGTAATGTTCTTATTTTTCGTGTTTCAAGTTGTCGAGAAAGTGATGATATTTTTTTTCGATTCAGGAAAGACAGATCTTTACAGTTTAAATTATTTACATATGATGTTTCAAAACAATTATTTTCACTTTTTATTCTGTTCAAATGAATCAGATCTAATTATAAACTGCATTGGTTTGATGATTTATGATCTGAAATTTCCATCTCTCTGTTGCAGATACTGATAGTATTCGACTCATCAAAGTGCGTTGAAAGCAAAAAAAAAACGTCTTTTTGTACATAGGAGTCATCAATTATCAAGGTCCTAGGACCACTCGAGGATAAGGGCTATTGAGTAACGGTACTTAATTAATGTCGGTGCCCTTGATATTTGCTCTGTTAAGAGATAAAATCGCTTCTACAGAACTGTGAGTGGCATGACTGGAGCCGGGCTTTTACGACCGAACCCTTAAAAGAGGCTGAAAAAATTCATTTGTAATTGTAGTTAATACATAGAAAAATAATGCTTCTATCACAAAACATCGTTCCTCTTAATAGTACAGGGTTATCTTGGTAATGTTTCAACTATTTTAGTGTTTAAGTTATAAAATAGGAGGTTTAAATTTTGAAAATGATCCTCGTAGAATTCACTTAAACTTCCACAAATTACGGGTGATCCTTCACTAAATTCACTAAAACTTCACTAAATTCACTAAAACTTCACTAAATTCACTAAAACTTCCATAAGTTACGGCTGATCCTTCGTCTTAGCATTACTCGCTTTTAACAGAGAATGTCGACGTCTCCGACACTGACACATTTTTGTGGAACATTTACAATTACCTCGTTTCGCAAGTAAATAGACCCGATTTTAACTATTTTTTAAAGACTTTACTTAAACTGGAGTTTTATAAATATGTTATGATTTGCATAATATATTCTGAAAGAATGTATATAATAACATTTCATTATATTACAAATTTAATCGACATTAATGATTTAATTTATAAATGGCCAAGATCTATGCTTAATAAATAAATACAACATTAGCCACTTAGATGTTAAGATTTCTTATTTAAAAGTAGCCATTGAGAAAAAAAAGCACCGTTTACATTGGTCTTCGAACAAAAATTATACACATATATAATCTATTATGTTCGGACTTGTTTAAAAAGCAATAATTCATTTTTTATTCTTAAAGTAAAATATTTATCGTAATATGCCTTTCTACAATTTGAATCGTGTTTATATCAATACATAATGTTCAGGCCTGTTTCTATATATTTAGACACAGACAGAGAAAATGGAGAATCATTAATGAGAGCAGAAATTAGAAAAATCTTAAAGTACAAAGTGTGAAACGAATTTGCTCTTCAGAGTTTATATGTATGCACCCGCACATTCACTCACACAGACACACACAACGCATACACATACGCGCACACACATACGCACAGGCACATATATTAATTCGAGAAAAAATTAAATATATATATGAATGTATAAGTTAATTTTTTAGTTCAATAAGGAGTAAAAATCGCAGATGAGAAGAAGTTATAGAACATCTTATATCATGGAATTTCTAAGCCCAACGCTTCTCATCAGATAAAGAGAATGCGGCGTGGTTACAGGTATAGAGGAATGCTAAATCTCGCTCAGGTAACTTTAGGAGAGAAATGGAAAACAAAATAGGATGACAAAGGAAGTATAGAATTATTTATACAATATAAGGTTTATATCATAAATAGCAAAACGGCAAGAAGCGTAGCATGATTTAGTATTTATCTTTACAATTATTACTAATTAAACAAAGGCATTACGCAGATTATAGTGACACGTACTTTTACTGGATATGCTTGCGCCTTTTCCTATCGTAATCTGACGTACATGATACTGGTAAATAAATGTGTGCAGACACTTGGGGTTTATATTTCTTCTATAATACTTACGTGTTTTTGCATAACTCATTCATTTGTTTCAATTAACATAAAAAACGAGAGTATCTACTATTTCAGTAATCGCAATGTCTTATGAGAAAAAGTTATGGTATATACTTAAAAATAAACATATTGTATCCTGCAGAGAAACAGACTATGTTAGGTTTTATGTTATTTACTTCCCAATATTTGTATAACATATCTATGATGATGAGAACAGATATGGTTATCATTGTTTAAACTATATATTATTTATATTTGTGGTTCATAAAAATCATCACATACTTCTGACATTTATATTTACAGATCTCGGTCAATCAAGATTAATTGGTTAGGTATGCCTTTCTAAGGATAGACTGAGCGTTTTCATAATCGTTTATGTTATTGTATTTGTAATAATTATTATATATAGCATTTATAAATACTCGAAAAAATATATATCATTTTAATACGTATAACAAAAATCGAGGCAAATTTTATTTTCAGAGAAACAAAACAGACCATAAATAAAACAAACTATAAGAAGATCCTCATCTAAACTAACAGATATAAAAAAAAGATGAGTAGCAGATCGTCATTTAAGTGAAACTTTCTTTAATGCCATAAGACTGCGCCACTAGCAGTGTCACACGTATATCATTGAGAAGTTTGATTCTTCACTATGTCGGCAAAATGGATTCGTCCATTTTCCAACTGTATTATTATCGTATCCCGGTTTATATAAAGTCGTTTTCTTATCTAGATATTGATATATGTTTTAATGCATCGGCAGAAATTATAAGTAAACAAAAACGTCCATTCACTTACTGCAAGTGAAATTAAAAACAGAGTTGTATTAGCGCAAGTGTTTTCAATTTCGAATTTCTCTCCAGCGACATAGAGAGGCTAAGTTTATAATGTATCAGAAACTCATAAAGGAAAACGAATTACTTCACAGCTAAAAGGAAATATGATGAATAGCAGAAGATAGGAAAATTGTGTGTTCAACACTTTACGCATGTACATTCTCTAAATACCAGAAACAACATCGGTAGGTGTATCAGAAATTTCGTGAAAATGGTGAATAATTCAACCCCATCTTTCCAAGGTTATAACTCCTCGAAAAATGTAATTCAAGCCCTAATTTTCTTTTCAATTAAAGGAGCAAGGACCAAGGTTTCATTAAAAAAAACAAAAAAAACAATGTGTTTTTAAAAAAAAAAAAAAGGTTTAAAACTTCGGACTTTGCAGGTAAATTTCTAAAAAACGTTTTTTTTTGTTTTAAATTTGAATATATTATTTATTGACCTTTTCTCTTCAATTTGTGATATATAAGACTTTGAAACATAAATTAATTATTTACTTTTTAATAGAAACTTGAAAATGGGGGGGGGGCGTGAATTAAAAAAAAAAACGTTTGTCTAAAATATTATATTCGGTTTATTGGAAAGAACATAAAATTTCACATTGACCCTGAAAATATCGTAAAAATAGAGTCAACAGAAAAATTTTGATAGATTTTTAAAGTTTAAAAATTGAAAAATATTGAGTTCGGAAAATTCATTACTGTTTTAAAAAAAATATATTTCTATTACTTTTAAAACAACTGTAATAGTTTATTTTGGAAGTATCATCCATAAAGAAAATAAATAACCCACTTTTAACAGAGAAATTTCGATATTTTTATATTTATTCGCAGTTTCGTGTTAGGGGTGTCAAAAATTCCTACAAAAATTCTGATACACCTACAACATCGGTAGAAGCAATAGTAAGAGTAATAATAATACTTTTATTTTACTCATTAGTTATCAAATGATTCTTTAGTTGTGATTACTAAAAGAAAAAAAACTAATGCTTTTTTATGGAATATTCCATCCCTACTCCTCCAACGACTTCAACGAGTGACGTATCCGCATTTGATAGTTCTTGCTCCTAGTCTCTAGGTGGTGTGCGGTCACTCTGGCGAAAGGTTCGTCTGTTGAATTACCACTTCCCCTCATTATGTCAAAGATCAGGAGGTAAATTGTCACGCACTAGTTACCAAGGTTTCTATCGCTTTGTAGCAAGGGTCACTTCAAGCCAAAAGAAGAAATAATAACACTTCGACGACTAGTATTTTTTTAGCTAACATAACAGTAATATGTCGTAGAAAGAGTGAACTCTTTGGTAATCAACATGGGTCCTAAATATTCGTGTCTCGACAACAGTTCCTAATAATATCTGGAATATTTCAACTTAAGCCACCGACAAAAAGTCTTCAGCAATGTGAAGTTTAATTGACAGAAAGACTACTGGACTTGTTATTTACAAGTCCAGCCTCAGGTCCCCACTCAACTGGTCGGACTTTTATAAACGGGGTGCAACGAAGACTTTCACTGACTTCTGGCGTTTGGTTTACTCTCTGAAAGTTTCTCGCTCCGACTGACTCTCTGGCTGACTTTCTGTGTTATACTGAGAAACCAATGTTATAGCTCCACCATCATACCAATAAGATTTAATTAAACATTCTCAATAAGACAGTATCAATCCGAGTTTCTAGTAAATTTACAACTTCCAATTATGTGTATGTTTTACTTTTAAAACCATAAATTCCGAACGAATATGTAATCCTATATTTCTTCCTTCTTCTTCATTGGTCCACATATCTATCGAAAGGATCCCTTTCCTTCTTCTTCATTGGTCTCAATATCCATCGAAAGGATCCCTATTTTTCTTCTTCATTGGTCTCAATATCTATCGAAAGGATCCCTTTCCTTCTTCTTCATTGGTCCTCATATCTATCGAAAGGATCCCTTTCCTTCTTCTTCATTGGTCCCAATATCTATCAAAAGGATCCCATTTTTCTTCTTCATTGGTCTCAATATCTTACTATCATCCTGACTGAGTGTGTCCTCCTCTACTCTATTTAACTGATCTTCATAATTATTAGACTTCTTTGACTGTACTTTAAATCAGTTATTTTAATCAACCAACTTCACAGATCATGTATGTACGCGACTATTGTAGCCCTTTTAAAAAGTAACGTACCAATTTGAAATTATTTTGGAAATTCAGCTAATGGTATCCGGTCTTTGTCGTGATCTTTGATTTAAGATAATAATAAAAGTAAACAACTACTTAAATCTTCTGAGTTATCAAATGCCATCTTGCTTGAGGAGACATTACACAATTCTAGAAATTGCCTAATATTGCTATGTTTTTGTTCGACCACATTCTGGTTCATGAAAGTGAAAGTAAACAGTCAATTATAACTGTTTCCATCTTCTTTTTCATTTCGTCTGGTTGAAAATCAACGTGATATATTACAATTTCCCTCAAGTTTTTTTTCCTAAAATATTGTCACATTAGGATTGCCTCACAAATTAGGTGAAAAAAAAAAGAAAAACGTAAAGCAAATCGTTATCTTCTTTCAATCAAAATTATTGTTAACATTTACGACACTGTTTTCACCTTTAATTCTTGTTGATAAGAACAATATATAGACAATGTCGGTGTGGATAAGCTTACTATGTTTAATAAATATTGTTTTAATAATGTATATATTTTATGACCCTTTCTGTATCGTTGTTTACGTCTTATTTCATGCGAGTATATATATTGAAATAAACTTCAGCGTCGTTGTTTTATATCGACTTTATCCCCCATCCTGCAGGTCTTATTAATCTTTCTAAAATGTTAATAAGGTTTGTAGTTTGTATGAGATCGATCTTATATGACATTCCAATGTCTAGTATATCACTAGGGTTTTCGTGTCATTTACATGTCCTTGTACACTTATTGACATTACAATAGTTTTTTTATTCTTGTTCGACAGTCCTTTTTTACATTTTGTATCGGCTACGTTACATTTTGTATTTTTCTTCCCTCAATTTGCTGTTACCTTGGTTGACTATTATTTCATATCATCTTGTACATTTCTCATTTTTATAAAACAGTGGACTTAATGGGTTCATTTTGGTGTTTATTTTTGGACCATTATCCTTCTTTTTTCCATTGTAGTCGTTTACATGTTGTCAATCATGTCTATTTCTATATTTTTTATAGGCTAATTAGTTATATTCACGCGTTTCTTATCGTTAAGCACTTTAAGTTGTAATAAAGTCGGTCAACTTAGATAATACGCGCAGATCGTCATATAATGATTAGAGCACTCTCTGACTGACGTTAAAAGCATTTAATAAGAATAAATGTATACTTTCAACGTGTATCTCTCGCGGTTTGTGATAGACTAGCGGGTCGGATCCTTGCTAATGACACCAATGATTTTTAAACGGAGAAATGTGGCATTTGCAGGAAAACACGTTTAGTTAGTGCCTTCACGCATATATATATATATATATATATATATATATATATATATATATATAAATATATATATATATATCCTATACATTTTTTATTTGTGTATAGTGTGTCGGCGGCAGCCCACTCACTAGATCCCCGTGGAGTTTCCTACGGGTAACAGTCACAAGGTCGGTTTAGCGCGTCTTGGAACTCTTTTAGGAAGGCAGTTTGATCTTGGCCCGGAGGCCAAGAAGAACAAAAGCGGGCCTTTTTTTCTGTTTATTAAAAATTAAAATACAGCTTTCTTATATATGGGTCATGAAATTGCATTCTCTAGCAAAATATTTAGCTAATTTGCATATACTTTTAAACATTCATTTTAATCAATTCCCTATTAGTTTTCCGATGTTCTTGTGGGATGATCATCGGTAGATAATTATTACGTATAATGATATTTATGCAGATGTTATACATCATTTACATTTGCATACTATTTGCGTAAAAATATTATTCTAAACACAAGTATCTTTGTATATATATTCATGTATGCAAAGAAATGTACGGCACAATCACGTTGACACACCGGTTCTCGCCAGATCAGCGAAGTTAAGCAACGTTCAGCCTAGCAAGTACTAGATAGTTGACCATTTGAGAAGGTTAGGCGCTGTACGTACCTTCTCGAAAGGTTGGGCGTGGGGCCAGCACCCTCACCCCGAAAAAAGAACTCAATCGCTATGAAAACAGCTACAAAAAGTTGTAAATGGCCTATGCCCGTTCGGGGCTAAGGGCTATTGATGGATGGATGCACAGATATATATATATATATATATATATATGTGTGTGTGTGTGTGTGTGTGTGTGTGTGTGTGTGTGTGTGTTTAAAAAAAATTCCCGACAACATTCCCCTGTCAATCACGTTTACACATATGATACTGAATTTATCGAGTATTTGAACTTATGCAATACTTTATATTTGGGGAAAATTGGTGCAAAAGTGTGCAAATTAAAAAAATGGAAATTGCCAGGTTGAGGTCGATCACGGCATTACAGATATGCATGCGTAATATAATAGCTATTTGTATATGTTCTAATTTTTAGTCTTGCAGCACCATGTCGTCATTGGTCAGGTACTAACTTTAAAGGAAAAAATAAATCCTAAGCTACACGTTTTTGTTTCGATACTGGGTTGTGGTGCAGAAGTCATTTTTTAAAACTTTGGAATCACTACATTTTGATCTAATATAATATAATATTAAATACGAAATTAGCATTAATAAAATCTCATCTTTAGACGTATTTTACAACCGGTCAATGACGGGGACAGGAGTGTTGCTAGTATATATATATATATATGTGTGTGTGTGTGAGTGTGTGTGTGTCGATGTGTTTTTATAATGCACCGACAAGACATACATATATTTCATGTATATACACACATTGATACGTCTGACACTATATAGTTTTAACTCTTTGTGTATTTGTCTGTCGCTGAGTTACAACTAAAATATTCACTCACCATTTGAAAATTTGCAACATATTTGCACTAAGTCAGAAGGCATAATTTAGACTAGATTAGAATCTACTAAATTAAATACAGCGAGAGTAAAATATCGAAAAATATCCCCGTCAAATTGATGCATTTTAAAAGAAATTCTATACGGGTAGTTAAAATAAATTCACAAACATGTAAAATTTATCTTTCCAATATAATATTCAATTTAATATTATATAATCTAATCCAATATAAAATTAATCTGTACAACAACTATGTACAGATGATTTATATGTGAAAGATGTGTGGTTAGATTTACGATTAGAATAGTATGTCATCATTACATTACATAAGAATGTGTTTTGCGTTTTATTAACAAATTATTATTGTATTTAATATCTATTATTTTTTCTTACTTTTTATCTTCTACGTTTTTGGATTTTCTCAGTTTGGTTTATTTTTGTATGTGATACGTTTTAGATAGGACCTATATATTTATAAAACTCGAATGACCGTGTAACGATTTATGTAACCCACTTTCCGGCTTACGACGAAATCAAGAGAAAATCCTCTACAGTGGAATGTATACTACACTATATTGTGGGATAAAGGCTTTGGGGAAGGGTCTTTAGAAACTTTCTTCCGGTTCACCGTGATGTGTCAACTAGAGCAGTCAATCGATCTATGTAATTGAAAAATAGGAAATTTACACAATTTCGACGACAATAAAAATATCGGAGTATGAAACATTCGTTGATCATCTTTCAATTCCGTGCAACGTTGGGTGTTCCTGATAGTTTTTGATATTGCAATTTCAAAAAATAGTATTGAACTTTATGAAAATCCAAATATATTCCAACTGTATTATTTTGAATGCTATTAATGTATTAGGTATTTTTCTCAGAGCATATTTTCAAATCGATTAGTATATCATGCAAGTAAATGCTGAGATGTGGAATTATTATATGCAAAAAAAATGAACTTTCATATCGGCAGTAATGAATAATTTCTCAAAAGTTAAGGTAAAATCAATTTAAGACGTGTCCTCAATATAATCTCCCGCTGTTCTATACTTATTATCAGTTTAGAATAACATGAAAATACATCTTGGGAGTACCGGAAGAAAAAAGACGAAACGAACAAGCATTACTGATAAATGTCAAAATAATTTAAATATGTAAATTTGACAAAAATAGAAACGGCAATCGACAAAGAATAAATATAATGCGTGAATTTACAATGCATCTACAATGCATATATTCAAGATATTTAGAACAAGAGAGATACAACATCAGTTTTCTTGTGCCACAGTGGTTATTAAGCTACCAAAGACTCATGGCTGAACACATGACCGCCTCTAATTACGAATACCTCTAATAATACGTTTACTCTAGTATGGGCACGTCTTAAAGCGAAAATCCACTCAGTAATATTTGGTTTTGAAAAATAGCTGTTTCAGAAGTACGTTTGATAACCTGATCGATAGTTTATTTATAGCAGAAAATCTGTTGATATTAAATTTATAAACAACTAAATTATACGTATTATTTGGATTCTCCGGTCTACTATCTCATCTAAAATTACTAAAATTTGTCACAGTACTAATTTTCACGATACATTTAATACGTATAAGTACTTATATAGTTTAACTTTATCCATTAGTGTAAGTTATGCAAGATATAATTCGTGTCGAATATCATTAAACGATTATATAGTAGCAGTAAAAGATGATCATTAAAAAAGTAAACTGAATATGAGGAACACTTAATCAACAAGCTGGTATGCAGGCAATAAAAGAGTATTTCTGAAGGAACAAAATAAGATATGATCGTTGAGAAGATTTTTCTTGTACACCTTCATCATATATACTTTCATGTGTATTGAGTAGACGATTTTATTGGTGATTTGTTTCATTTTCTATCGTTGAAATACAGTGATAAACCAATGGGCCGAAATAAATGCCAGCCAATTGTCTAGAAGACGTTAACCCTTACCAAATACAGATAACATATATTATCGACAAAATGTCTGTATTTCTTTTTTTTCATACATCGACTGAGAAAAAATATGATGAGCCAAAGATGTGTAATAAATGATCATCTCTTGGCCTAAAGCTGTTGACTTTTAGCCAATACAAACATAATACGAGACATGTCGTGTACATACACACATGTGTATATATACCTACACACACATACACACACATGCACACACATATATATATATATATATGCATAATATGGTAATAATATTTTTTTATTTCTAATCTTGCTTTACCTGCCTTTTATGGCCACATTTAATGTTTTATTTTATAGCTATTTGTGCCTTTATGTCATCGACTGCACTTTTCATTTACATTACTTTGCTTCGTTTCAGAGAATCATCCTTAAAATATAAAATATAATTGGGGGGTCCTGGTTTTAACGATTTATTCACATGCATGGTTATCTTGAATTCTCGTCCGAACCACCATTTATCCATCATGTCGTATCAAAACAAATTCTTGTCCGTTAATTATTTCTCCTGACTTTAGAAAAGATTAGGTGAACATTTTGGATCTGCTTTTATATTTAGACTATATAATAATTAAAAAGAAATACTTTTTCCTCTTCTGTGTATTTGAAGTTCAACGAACCTTTATGATCATATTTTCTTTTAATGATTTCTATACGGCCGTTTTTAAAAGCAATTTCAACAGTCGGCATTGAATCTTCTTTTGAAATAATTATAAATCTTAGTTCGTCCATAGTACTGTAGCATCATCCAATGAAAATATCATTATCGGTAATTGGTGAAGTGTCTAGTTGGTGATTAAAAAGCCAGTATATTTCTCGCTGCTTTTCAAGCAGTTGTTGAAATAAGGAGAACCAAAGAGATATGATTAGAATCAATAAACATCAGTCCTCATTTTTACTTATATTCAACCCTACAAGTCATATACATATATGCATATATGGTTGCTGTAAAATAAACCGCATTTATAGCGGATAGCCTACATGTGGCAATGGAAAAATGCCTTAAATATACATTACATTAAAACGGTTGCATGATTATACTGCTGGGAGCATGCAGAGCAAGATGTTAATCATAAAAGAATCGTTATTTGAACTATTTTAGGTCCTCGGTATGCGAACTGATATCATCCTTTGGTTTCCATTTTGATCCGTATTTCAAAGTGTATTCAAAACTGTCAGTTCCGTTCTTGGCTAGAATGTGTCACGCATTGTTTTCATCTTGTTGATCTCTGCAGTTACATATTAAAAGCAACGCTAGGTAAAAGTCTACTTCTGTGCCAGAAGTATGTAATAAATCACGATGAATTCTATATTTTATTACAGACACGTAGAGGAAGAACTTGTTTATTAACATTAAACATTTAGTTTTTGATATACGATTCAATACTAATTTTGTTAATTAAATATATATATATATATATATATATATATATATTTGGCATTTGTGTTCTCTAAAAAATAAATGCTTAACTTACTGCGATTATTGGCCAGGTCATTAGCAGAATCCAATATCGGAATAGAGAAAGGAAAGATCAGACCTTAAATATTCGTAATAAGGATTTTGATAAGCACCTATTATGAGTACTTATGCATGAAAGCTAAGTTTGTTCTTTTATATTTCTGTTCTTTTATATTTATGTCATTTTATCTTTATGTTCTTTTCGATTTTTTTATATTGTTCATGGTCTTTTATATGAAAAACATATTGATATCCTATTCTTCACAATACTATCAGTAACGTCCTAAAATTCAAGTTTTAAACTTCTGCGAGTGATCCGATTTCTCTTATCTTAATATAGCTAGTATAAACCGTTATTTTTTATACTCTGATGGTGATTTTTTATACTTGATTTTTTATCTATTAACAGCTGACTCATGACGCTTCAAATGATGAAATGCAAGCATCATATGTCTAAAAGCAGCTGTAGAAGCCAAAGAGTAACATTATAAAAAGTGCAATTTTACCATGGAATTTCCATGCCAGGAAAATTGCGTGTATGCGTGATTTGATGCATGCAGTTTCCTTCCCATGGGGAATTAAATATTTTACGCTACGGCACATCTTTGATGGAATCTCGTAAGTATTTCTAATCAGAATCTTGCTAATATCTCGTGATTTTCAGTGACAACGTTTCAGTTTTGTGTGAGGGGGTTATACTGATATCAACAAATATTACTAGGTTATAAGTATGCTTTAGTAATCTCCAGGAAATATCATATGAGCTTTAAACAGTTTCGTTAAGTATAAGTAGAGAAATGATGTTTACCCCACCTCATATTCTGAAAAGGGAACATACCAGAGAAATGAAAGATTGTGAGAAAGAATGTACAATAAAAATCGCAAATTGTTCCGCATGGTGTCTGTGAAGGGATGCACACAAGTCTAATCTATGTAGTGGAAATTAAAAACACAAAATACATCTATACTACAATTGGTGAGAATACAGTCCTGTGTTAAGGTAAAGACGATAAAAGGGAATAAACGAAACAATGCATATATACACTTGATCTGGATATTCAAGTCTTTTTTATAGATAAGACAATTAAAGTACATATATAGGGTCTGAACACAGGCATATATTTTCTAGCGTCTTTGCCGCGTAGAAGGGGGTTTATGGCATATGCCGTTGTTATGTATTAACGTAAACATTGCGATAATCTTATAAGTTATACGTATAGAGAGTTTCTATTTTTTTAATATGTATCTTTGAAGTTATGTGTATAGACCGTTTTTATTGTTGATGTGAATGACTTTAATGCTCTATATATTAGATTGAGCATATTAGGAAGTGATATACAAATTACAATTAAGGTATGAAGCAATGCGCTTTGTGTAAAAAAATTGAGCTTAGGTATTTGGACAATGTCAAAACGTTGTTAATTCACTGGCCGCATAGATGCAGCCATATAGCGAACCGGTTAGAAGCCCTGACTGTTGTTCGGACGATCGGGTTTCGATTCTGGCTTGAGATAGTTGTCTAGCCGCACTGATGAGCTGTGAAACAGCGAAACAGTACTGTATGTGGATGGATACACACACACACGCACACACACACACACACACACATATATATATATATATATATATATATATATATATATATATATATATGTATATATATGACCTCATTTCCATGGAGCTGCAGCAAATGAAGGTGAAGAAGATTTTGAGACATGCCAGTGTGCTGGCGAAACATCCTGGTAAACTGTGGAAAAAAACTTCCAGCCGAGATGAACAGTTGAGAAGACAAAGGTTTAAAGTTAACGATAACTGTTTTAGATGTCAAAGAACCTACCATCTAAGAGACTGCACGGAGCCGCCGCCAGGCATTATCTGTTTTCGTTGTGTTCAGATTGGGCAAATTAGCAGAGAGTGTTCTGTGCTTCAAGGAAACGAGTAAAGGGGTGCTATTTCGCCAAGTACGCACCCCTTTGATACTGCGATACTCCAAATCGTGATCACTATTAATGGTAAGAGGGCAAAATCCCTTGTCTATACTGGTCGTACAACTATGCCTGTCACATCAAGGGTTGCCTACTCATGGTATGGAGCAATAAATATTCGAGCAGTAGATAGCTGGTGTAGTGGAGAGGCAGATGCCGAGCTTGTGGTCAGGAATATACCGCTGCGTCTCAGATTGTGCTGAAAATGCTTATTGCGGGAATCGACGTGGTACTGGGTCTAAATGTGATAGAATTACTTGGAGGAGTTACGATAGCTTAAACCGGGTGACATTTGGCAATCAATGTGCACCGAGAATGCCAAGAAGTTCAACCAATAATAATACTGTCCAACTAAATCTAGTTCATATCAGATCAAGGATGAGGATTTTCGAGCCCATTTCGGTTGGCGAAAGGGGAACAGTAGATTGGCACTGTTCCCCAGACCCACATGTGTAAACAACCCAAGTTAGCTGCTAGAAAACACATTGAAAGGAGAGATAGAATCGCAGTTTGAAAAGAAAGTGAGGAGCTGGATCAACGAAAAAAATCTGATAACTTTGTTGGGGAAAGTTGAAGGAATTCTGCCACTCATGGCTATGGTTCATCCTACCAAGAAAAATGTCAAAGCAGTGTTAGATTTCGGAGAATTAAACAAATGTGTGGCTAGTAATTCACAGGATGGAATTGATGTGCTTGTAAAAGTTATGAGAGAGTGGATAAGCATTGGACAATCAACTAAACTCGTAGAACAAACGTCAGACAACCTACAAATCCATGTCGACGAAAAATTATGGCGGTATCAATTGGTCGAGTATAAAGGTCGAATTTATTGTTTGAATAAATTAGGATTCGGATTGAATTCTGCATCAAAGGTCATGACGGCAATTCTTAAGACGATGCCGTTAACGGACCCACCTGAATCCTTACATCACAATGGAAGATGACAGGGTGGAGCAAGGTAGGGATGTCAATCCATTGATCCTGCTCCGGCAAACACGAAAAAGGGGAATTAAATCACTCATCCTCGGACTAAACATATCCGACTATTATTGCCTGTGTTTCTGGGGAGGTGTCAACAGTATGGTAAAGAATGAGAACAGGAATGGCAGAAGAGGTTAAGAAAATTGTTTAGTTGATAATAGTACGCCTTTTCGCTTAGAAGGTTTTAGAGAGCTATGTGCAAAATGGAAGGTAAGGCGCTATTTTCGATCAATTGGCAATGGTATTATTGAGAGGCACCATCGTACTATAAAATCTGTTGCAGCAATAAGTCTAATTTCGCCCCAAGCGGCAATATTCTGATATAATATGCCACCAAAACAGGGTCAAGATGAAATGTCAGTGGCACGTCGATCCATTTTCACGTATGAATAGAAACATTTATGGGCTGCAACAGAAACAATGGAAAAAGCAAAAGCAGAAATCATAGTGTGGGTGAAGTCATCCAGTCCATGAGTAAGAGTTACCATAACTGATGTACTCTCTATAAAAACGGTTGCAGTAGACGACATGCCACGTCATATCCTGGACGTATGAGGAGTTTCTTTGCTGGCAGAGAAGGACGCTGAAGAAGTTCTGGTAGAAGAACCGGTGTGACGTCCGGAATAGATGGTGGATTATGAGATCGATAATTGATCTTAAATATCAAGGTGGCGTGTAATTAAAAAGGCATTAAAAAATCAGTACACAGTTGTTTCTCATGAGGTCCCATGCACACAAAAAGACAAGAAAACATGCCTGCCTTTCCGATTTTATGCTAATTCAATTAATCACTTTGTGCGAATTTGATGCTGTTGATTGCAGTATAAAAGCATGACTTTCATAGAGATTCAACGATTTCGGATTTCGTGGCAAAAAGAGTGAATCTTGTAAGCAGAGGGTTGTTTTTTTTTTTGCAGTTGGAAGAAATTAGACACCAGAGTCGTTGAGAGGTTTGTAAAAAATTCTTATTTTCGACATCACGTCTAGGAGGAACTTAAAACTAATTCAGTCCTTATATGTACAATACATTTTAAAAAAGATAAACCAAAGTACGAGTCATTCGAAAATTATTTTAAGTAAATTTAGAATATTTATTACTACAGAGGAGTTTATTGTAAAGACGCATAAAATGATAATATGTCAGCAATTTTCATATAGGTATATCGGCTTTTCGGCATTGTATAAACATATTATTTTTAATAAATTATTTTTATGAATTTTTTTATTTGCAACTTACTTGATGCTAAATTATGTAGATGTCGTTCAATTTTATCTAGAATTAGGTAAGACAGTATGTGTAATATATAAGAGAGATGAACATTTTGCGCTGGTATGTTGAAACGTAATAAATACAGGGGTTAATGGAGATCCTCCGTTGTATTTATATCAATATACTCTTGAAAAGTGGTTTTCTGTAAATAAAAACAATATAAAAATTTAAAAAAAAGCAGCTAGAATGGCTCTGTTGCCCCTCAACGGAAATTATCTAGTATTTATTATCAGCTAGCTGTAAAGTAACGCGGCTCAGAAAGCTGCCATAAAATGATGATATATTTGGGTGGTATGATCAAAGTAGGATTGCTGATACTAATTCCCCCTCATCTCCCGAAAAAAGAAAATATGTTAGGCACACTATCATATAACGTACAGTTTGAAACGATAAAATTGTCGCCCAAGCAAAGATGACATGATTCCATTTGTGTTTGGTGAAAACTAATTTTTTTCTTTTTTTGTTGTTGCAGACTATCTACTAGTTGGCCAGTTGTGTACACATCCAAACCGTGATAGAGGCCTTCTATTATATCTGAACGTGACATAATGTTCCACAAACGAGATCAAAGAGGCGCCATTGTACAAGTCATGGTCTCTACCGATCCCAATTTTGACGACAATACCATTTTCAGCACCAGAAAAAATGCTAATTCGGACGGTTAGAGGAACAGCTGAATGCAATGCATGGCCCACAGTTACAGTCATGGTGTGGTTTTAAGCTAGGAGCACATCATGCCATGTTACATCTTCGAAATCGGCTTCAAAGTTCACACTAAACTGTACGTGGATGCTGAAGAGTGTGGTGATCCCATGGTGCAATCAGGTGGTCTCTGGCAGACGCTGGATGTGGCAGCAGAACTCGGCGCCGATCCAAACGCACAAAGAGACCTAGCTTTTTCTTTAGAAAGATTGTTACGACTTTGTACTATTCTCTCACTGGCACACCTTCTCCCATGACCTGAAGCCAGTAAACTACTTCGTTTTATCATACGTCATTTTGTCATATGTCGAGAACTTTACTAACATGAACTCGCACAACACCAAGGTTAGCTTGATCGCCGCCATACGCTGCGTATTCGCCGACCTCCCGCATTCGATTATGGAAAAGGTATGCACCCAGTTCTGGACCGGTATCAAGGCGGTGATGGATGCTGAAGGCAGTTACATAGGGTAGAGATCAGCTCGACTACATAATCATTTTACCTAAATTGATTTATTCAATAAAAGTTTTAAAATAAAGCGAAAACATTGTTTTTATGGCGACAATTTTGTCGTTTTTACAGTAATGAATACGTTTGTTTTAGTTTGTTTTAGCTTATCTAGTTTATGATATGTCCACTATTTTAGTTGGTACATCACAAAAAGTATATATTGTGTTGCTTAATATATACTGTTTTTCATTGTTCTGTTACAGTTTACTCATGTCTGTTTGCTGATTCATATATAGAGTGGACGCATCTTTAAGATGCCCCTGTAGTGTTATCTTATGTTATCTTGCGTATCTGCTATTTAACAACTCTTTCTTGTACTGCCATGATTTCGGTTCAGCTTTTTACGTACTTCTTAAATGTTCCTGGGGATATTTTGATCATTCTTAGGCATTTATTTGCTTGACGGGCGAATCCATGAAAGCTAGCATTGAAATGACTTTCGTTTATATCGATTGTCCGCTGCGTATCGCGCATCATAAAAAAATACGGCTCTGATATATTCCGTTTTGTGATAATCAAATAAACGCGTAACATGCTTCCGGCTGTTGGAGATTACAATATCTGAGGACATCAGTTTGTTTGCATTATATATCGTCATTTCAATACTTTTAGATGCATTTTTATAAAATTAATAATTGTAATATACCTAAACAATCACGCACAAAATACAATATATATATAAATATATATATATATATATATATATATATATATATATATATATAGAGAGAGAGAGAGAGAGAGAGAGGGAGAGAGAGAATGCGTGTGTATGCATACCTAAATATATAGAGAGAGAGAGAAAGAAAGAAATCGAGAGAGATTGCTTATATATTTTGAATGCATATATTTATTAGTACTAAATGTACGTGCAAATGTTTTTCCTGTCATCTCACTTTATATATCCATATTTGCACACACAAGCAAACACACACACACACACACGCGCGCGCGCACACACACAGAGTCCTGGATATGACCTTCAACTATATCCGATGGTGAGGCCCCAGTTTGTAGGCTTTGGGGAGTGTGGAGCCACTCCTTAATTGCCATTGCTCCCAGGTCCACTCTTACCCGGAGTGGTAGTACCTGTTAGAGCCCCAACTATTGCTTAAATAGAAACTAACTTAAAAAAAATAAATAAAACAAATACATTCTATTAAAAACTTTTTCTTCAAAATCACTGGATTCTGTATTAAATAACCTGAAAAGGGTTGATATGCCGTAAAACAAAAGCAACCAACAACGCACACATCCATCCACACACACCCACACATACACACAAACACACACACACACATATATATACATATATATATATATATATATATATATATATATATACAGAGTGGAACGATAAAGTAGTCGCCTTAAATAAAACAACGCTATACATTATTTTAAACCTTGTTCTAAACAGTTAATTCAGGTAACATTATTAGGTCGTAGAGCTGACATCTATTCAATGTAGTCACCTTTGGCCTTAATCAACACCTCGATACCGGTCCGGAACTTTGGGTGTGCCTTGTTCCACAAGCGCATGGAGGAGCCCGGTAAATACTCAGCGGATGGAGGCGATCTAGCTGGCTTTGGTGTTGTGTGAGGGTATGTTAGTGATGTTCTCGAAGTACGGCCAAACGAAGTATTCTGGTAAGTTCAGATATTAGGAGCAGGTAGATCAGTGAAAGAAGGGTACAAAATCGTAGTACTCCTTCTTAAACCAAGCCTGGGTTCCTTTGAACTTGTGATCCGGCGCAAAGTCCTGCTGCCACACCCAGCGGCTACTTGATTGCACAAGAGAATCACAAGACTCTTCAGCACATCTAAGTACATTTTCTGTTGACTTTCAAACCGACTTCGAAATAGTAATGCGGCATGATATGGCTTTCACTTGAAACCAAATAAAAGACAATAACTGAGGCCGAAAACTTTGTTTCCATTCTCTTGGATACGTTTATGATTTTCGTGGCAATCCAACGATATAATATTCTAGGCAAATATTTTCCAGAGGGAAAATCATCAATGAATTTTTTAACGAGGTTGATACAGAAGTGAAAAATAAGAAAGTAAGGTCAGGTATACTTTTTTGTTTTACATAAGCATTTCTATGTCTGTACACATTCATGAGTATGTTTCGCTCAGCCATTTACAAGTGATCTAAGACGCCTTCAAGCGATGCTGCTTGTGTGAAAGTAAAATACATAATGGAAATTGGAATAAATTAAAGGACATATTAAGCAAGACGATAGTCGCTTGATGATAAAAAAATAAGCAAAAAATAAAATAACATTAACGGCATTTAAATAAATGACCAAGAAAGAAAGAGAAAAAGTAATGAAAAAATGAAATAAAATAAATATATAAAAAAGAAAAATAATAAATAAATATAAAACTATTATTATTATTATTATTATTATTATTAATAATAATAATAATAATAATAATAATAATAATAATAAGACAACATTTATGAAATTTGGAATGAACTCATGCAACAATTAAGAAAAAATTCAAAAGCAAAAAAGAAAAAAAATGATGAATAAAAAACAACAAAAAAAGCGGGTTGTGCATTATATCGAAGGATGGTAAGAATTAAGTAGGCGAGTGTCAGACAATCAGCTAGATTGGTCAACTAAATTAAAAGAAAGTCAATAACAACCAAGTACGTACACAGTTCATTTTACTTGTTTTGCTGCAGAAGAGATTTTAGATTCAACGTTATAGGCTTTATTTACCGGTGATAAACGCGACCTAAAAATAATTATATCCGATATAACAAAAAAAAAATAATATTGATGATCATAAATAATAACAATAATAACAATAATAACAATAATAATAATAATAATAATAATAATAATAATAATAATAATAATAATAATAATAATGATGATGATTGTCATGACAATTAAAAAAAATACTAATCTCAAACTAATAAAAACTATTAAAAAATATCATATAATACGTATACTGAGCAAATTTGACCCTGGATGTTTATCATATATAACTATAAATTTACTGCAATGTTAAGATGATGTTATAATGTTAGTTGTAATCTATAAATATAAATTTAATTGGCAATATTTACAGATTAAAGCTAAGAAATAACATTAATAATTAAAACTAAAATATTTTATTGAATTATTGATAAAAATAAACACCTGAAAGATAAATGCAGGGCATAATAAAATTGAACAAAATATTTGATGAACAAATTCAGTATATAAGCCAACTTTTTTAAAACGATTTGTAACGAATACATGTATGCATAGATACAGTTATAGGATTTTGCTTTGCTCCTATTCGTTTAAAAGACTCAGTTCCGTTGTGTTAATTAAACACATTGCGTAGCATATATATATATATATATATATATATATATATATATATATATATATATATATAAATATACTAGCATTTAAGCCCGGCGTTACACGGGTGTTTGGAGGTCTATGTTGAGCAAAAAAAGATCAAAACGAAACGGACAATTTTTTAAACTTTGACCCCTATTATGATCCCTTTATATTCATTCTTTTGGACTCAAATCAAAGTATTAAGTTTGATCTATGTCCAAGGAACCGATATCTAAAGTTTCAATGTTTAAACCAAAAATGGTCGGAGGTGTTTGGTAGAGTTCACAAAGGTTAAATCGCTGAACTTTCACGCCTTAACAACCAAATTTCTGTCCGAAAACGGATTACAAAGATTTTTCCACCTATCAGTACTCTGCATATAAAATTTCGAGTCTGTAAACATTAAATTGACAAAGTTATTGCTTTGAAAAATGTACACAGGCACAAATACACAGACAGACACACAGAGACACTCACTTATATATATATATATATACATATATATATATATATATATATATATATATATATATATATATATATATATATATATATATTGACTAGCCTGGATGCCCGGCGTTGCACTGTGTTTGGATGTGTGTGTTGAGAAAAAAAAGGAAAAGATGTGGTTGTAGGCTGGCAGGCTCGAACCCGTACCGCAAAGGAGGAAACGAGCATGAAAAAGTGACGTCTGTGCTGTTTCGCCCATCGCCAAATCGAAGTGATGTAGGTTTGAATTTAGGCTAGTCAATCGAAAATAGAGGATGGCTTTCGAAAACATCGGCGAAAAAGCGCCCAGTTAAGGGTGAAGTGATTAATGTTTTTAGCCAATTTTTCCGTATTTGCCGTCCGAAGTGTCGGCTTCAGAATGATACTGATCTCGTGAAAATCCGTCGCCTGTCGAAAGTTTTAGGGAGACAAACAAACACACCTATATACATACATTTAAATAAACAGGTGAAATTTATATTATAGATTATATTGCACGCAATATATAGTAATGATTTAAAAAGTTTAAAAAAAAAACAAACATAAAGACGTCTGCGGCACCACCGAGTATCGAAACTAAAATCTTCGGCTTACGACTTATTTTTCCTCTGCCGCCAATGACTGGGTCATGAAGACATAGGCTAAAAATTGAAACATAACGCAATAGTAAACTAAAGATGATCACCCCATAAGAACCCCCAAGAAACTAATAGGGAATTAATAAACATGAATGTTTAAAAGAATATGCAAATTAGCTAGATCTGCTAGTGAATGCAATTCCACGCATCATACATAAGAAAAAATGTATTTTATTTTTAAATAAATAGAAAAAGGGATGTTAATATGAATATCAATACACACGCTTGAAAAATGAATTTATAGGAGTATATATATATATATATATATATATATATATATATATATATATATATATTTGCTACGGCATGTGTTTCATCAACGCAACTGAACCGAGTGCTACTTCAACTCTTTGAAGTCAACTTGAAAATCAAGAGCAAAGTGTGCCTAGATGTTCTGAAGAATGAGATAATCCCCTGGTGCAATCATGGGACCGCTGGAAATCCCTGGATGTGACAGCCGGACTCGGCATCGGTCCATAAGTGCAAAGAGACCACGGCTTGACATTAGAAGGATTGTTAGGACTGTATATTCTTTCTCTCACTGGCCTACCTACTTCCAAAACCTGAACCCGCTGGACCGTTTCGTTTGTCATAGGTCGATAACATCACTAACATGGTCTCCCACAACACCAACACCAACACCAGCCTGATAATTAACAAATATATTCAAACTTCCAAATACGTTCGCGTATGCATTAACTGTTAATTTTTTATATTTTACCAACTAATTTAGATCCCTATAATTTATAAAATTCGAAATAATTCTGATCTAAATATATGGACAACGCGTCTACACGTATAACTAAGTCGCATTATATCTTGGTTTAACTACATTTATAGGTACGTAAAAATCGCGCAAATCTGTGCTGTTCGGCGAATTAAACTGTCCACACGGGGATTCGTATTAGTTTTGTAGCACTGGGAATATAGTTTACAAATCAATGCGTTATCCTATACACGCAGGGATATAATCATTTAATATAAAATCGGTTTGTGAAGGATGATTGTATGCGAAAAGTATTATCCTGAAGGAAAATAGGATAATGTCACTCCATAAATTGGCAATGACAAATCGGCCTTTCACACTTGATTAGCTTTTGGCCACACAACGTTGCCGAAGGCACGTGTAACCAAGTCTCATATAGTTTGAACAAGAATACATTGTTTACAGTGTCTTATTAAACGGCGAAATAGGATGATATTTTCTCCGCAACTAAACTAGCTCGCCATTATAAAGAATCAGCAAAAATAGACGGAAATGATAACGATAAGGATGTGGAAAAACAACCGTACGTCCAGAACAAAACTTCTTGTCATTGCTAGAAGTTCATTTAATCCAGCCAACAATGAACATTATGATTATTATTTTATACTTGTATTTATGCTGACTTGTTTGTAAACAGTAGATTGTTTCAAATACGTATGCATGCTGCAATTGCCGTACATTTATGTTGTGTGCATCAACATGTGTTCCGCGGGAATGTACAGCTGAATTAAAACCAATGACGTATCAGAAAACACATACTTTAAGTTTACATTCGTTACGTTGTTGCTCTATGATAAAGGGTGGAGTGTTTGATTATCTTATCAGTTTAATGTCGCTGTGTGTCTGATCGTCTAGTGATGCTGTTAAGTGTGCATACGTGTGTGACTTGTTATGTATCTTTTAAACATACCTTCTGCCATTTTTGTTGGTCCATTTGGAAATTCTCGTCTGGGAGGTAGACTTGATTCCTGTGTTTGGGGACGAAGAATTATTTCACTCCAAGACAAGAAATTGGTTCTATAGTTTTTTATTCACCTTCCAAATGTTTTGCAGAAAGGAATGGAAAGTGAATTTGGCCTGTGGTTTCTTCTTCTAGGTCTTATTTCTACCACGTCAGCGTTCTCCCCCCCCCCGAAGGGGAGGAGAGAACGGCAAAACCGTCCGCTTTCGTCCAAGTCCCAACCAAATCTCATCGATTCAGCTAACCTGATCACATGACTCACACGCAATCAAATATGCTGATCTTTTACTTCCGGTCAACGTGTCTACACTATAATCCCATTCTCCCCCTCTCTTTCTCTCTCTTTCTCTCTCTCTCTCTCGCTCTCTCTCTCTCTCTACCTCTCTATATTCCTTAACACATTTCCTAAATAAGTACTTGAAATCTTTGGAGTACCTAATATGCATATACTATTTTTTAAAATCAGATTTGACATTATTATCTAATTAAACATATATGATTAATTAGAGAGAAAAACATTAAAAATGTTAATTGCTACGTGTAATGTGTGTTTGCTTTTAGATTATGAATGTGGATTCGCTGGTGGATTTTATTTGTTTACTCAGATAAACGCCCCCGCCTTCGTAGTAATTTCTACAGAATCCTGGTCGATGTAACCGCTGATCTTCTTTAGGTGCATTTTTAGTGCTTGGAAAAATTAATTTCAAAAACTGAAAACTGTAAACAGTTTATATAATCTATGCTTATAAGATTTCCTGTTCTCCAAGCAATGCCAGAATAAAGATGGAATTCATATATTTATTATTATCGCAAATATTGATGATTAGATCTTTAATCTCTAGAAGACTACATTTTTCCTGATTATTATACAAATACATTAAGCATTATGAAACGGTTCTATATTGACAATTTTCATGCTAATCCTCTATCTATCAATAGCCTTGAACCCCTTGAGGGTCATGAGCAAGCTACAACGTTGTTGATGCTTTTATAGCGAGGAGTCTATTTTTTTTGGGGGGGGGTGTTGGCATCAGACCCAATCTTCCCAGAAGGTACATACAGTGCATAGCCTTCCCAAATGGTCATCCATATGGTACTAGCCAGGCTCAACGTTCCTTAATTTCAGTGATCTTGCGAGAACCGCTGTGTCAACGGAATTGTACCCTACTAATGCTAAACTTTTCAGCTAAAAGTTTCCCTCGTCTCTCTCTTTCTCTCTCTCCCTCTCTCTCTCTCTCTCTCTCTCTATATATATATATATATATATATAAACAACAAATAATACTGAAAATATTGAATATTTTAGACGTTGTTATATATATATATATATATATATATATATATATATATATATATATATATAACAACAAATAATACTGCTCTATTTAAGTAATTAAGCGAAGCCCACCATTACTTTGTTTGTAAACAAACTTATGGTTAGAGCACTGTAAGCGACAGGCGGGTATGGATTTTATACACACTCGGGGAGAAATATTTACGGTACTGATTCGTGGTCCGATAGTTAGAACAGTAGACTGTAACTCGACGATTGTAGGTTCGATAAATGCCTGAGGAAAGACGTATGTCTTGCCGCAATGATGAGTTGTGATACAACGAAATATACTGTATTTGGATGACATATATATATATATATATATATATATATATATATATATATATATATATATATATATATATATATATATATATATATATATATATATATACTAGCAGTTCAGTCCTGCTTAGCTCAAGCTCTATGTACTGTTCCTACCTTTATGTGCATATGTGCATATACATTAAAAAGTTTGACTCATGTTCAGGTAACTTACATCTAATGTTTCAGGTATTTTGACCAAAATGTTGCGAACACGTTCGATAGAATCTGAAAAAATTACAACTCTTTAAAGTTTGAGCTCTTGGCAACCTGGCAGACAAACTTTCGCTCTCAAACTCAATATGCTTTTTGTAAAATTTCTAATGTTTAGATCCAAAATTGGCTGAATAATTTGCTAAAGACCGCCAAGGTCACATCTTTTTAACTTTGACCTCTTGGCAGCAAAATGTTTCGGCAAAAATCGATTAAATAGCTTGCCTTATATCTAAATACACGCATCTTTGAAACTCCGCGGAATAAGGATTTATAAATTGTTTTTTTTTTCGAGTATTCAGTCGATCAATAAGTTTTGATTGTAATGTTCAACTTATAGTTTTAGTTTTCTTTATCTCATAATAAGCTATACTCTCTATTGCGTATTGAGCTTTTCTTTTTAATTCGGTTGGGATTAAATTATCTATATATATATAAATATTGTTATCTATATTAGGTTGAAGCTTACCATTGCGTATATCAGGTAAACACTACATTCCTTTGATTTCATTAATATATATATATATATATATATATATATATATATATATATATATATATACGCGCAATACTACGGTTACCGCAACGGATGTATATAAGAAAATGATATATCGTTGTATATAATGATAACTATTGCACAAAGCTTACTCAGTTTTCTAAGTTTCTAACTCCATATTTTCCTTATATTACAAACAGGAGAAAAGTATATTACTATTTTGGTAGCACACTACTTCCATAGAGAAACCGTGCTTACATAGTTATATACATATATATATATATATATATATACATGTATGTATATATATACATACATACGTATATATATATGTATATATATATGCATACGTATATATATTTATATATACATATGTATATATCTCCAACATAGAGCAATAGTCACCAGAAAAGTTTAATTTTTCCCACGACAATATTTGAGGGAAAAATATTCTGATCTAAATATATGGACAACGCACCTACACGTATAACTAATTAATTACATCTTTTTCTTGACATTACTTCTCCGCCGTAATATCTTCGCCAGCATTAATAAAACTGTAATGGAAGAGGCTGGTCTCAGACAATCAAATTTTCAGCATATCCTTCCTCTTGTGCAACTTTTGCTTGGGGAAGTGTCGGAGCTTTATCGGCATCGAACCACTGTGCTGTGCATCGGACAACTGCTTGTCGATCATATTCGACAACAGGTTATAATTGATCGTTGTCACCGTTCGATGGCCGACCGTCACAGTCATAATCTTCAAGACTTTTGCGCCGCCCACAAACTTCTTAAAAGTCCATTTTGCTGTTATGTTAGAAAAGTGCCGGGCAAATTTAATGTCTTAAGAGAGCCAGGATTCGTTTCAAGAGTACTACGGCTCACTCCGCGACTTGAACCCGCTGACTATTGTGTTTAGTTATACGTAGAGAGTATTACCAACAAAACTAAAGCCAGCCTGATCCCTGACATCTGCAGAAGTTTATGTCGGCGCTGGTGGAAAAGATATGCTCCCAGTTTCGGACTAGTATCGAGGCAGTTATTGAGGCTAAAAGTGACTCCATTGAATAGCTCTAATACATAATCAAGTTACTTAAATTGATTTGTTTCCACAAAATTTTAAAATAAATCTGTAGTTTTTCTTTCATTTAATGCGACAAATTTATCCTTCAACCCTATATAGAATTGTAACCAGACGTACTTGATTGGCCGCTCGGCTTTGCTCGGAACATGGCGTTAACCACTTGCCTTCGCAAAGCGTTACCGATTTTATGCGGAACAAGGCTGCTCAAGGAAAATAATGAAAAAGAAAACATTTAAATATTATAAAATCACCAGAAAAATATAACGAAAAAAAAAAACAAAAAAACTACGTCCTAGTGTAATAATTTGTTTTATTTTTCTAACAATGTAAAAAATATAAATTTGAAAAAAAAGCAATAAAGTTGTACATTCTTTCAACCATTTATCATCAAACCAAATTGAACGCAATTATTAATATAACGAATTTCTTGTGTTTTTCATATTTTTACAAATGTTTGAAATACTTATATTTTTTAAGTTTTTATAACTAATGGAAGGTAAGCAGTTTGTGGTATTTTTTCTTTTCATGAACAATTTGTATCCTGTAGGGTGGGGCTCTGCAACTGTTTTTTTTAATTGAAATTTATATATTTCTTTTTTTTTTACACAGTAATCAACATTATCGAGGCCCATAGGCCAGTCGAGGATAAATGTTATATCAGTCGAGATATTCCCTTAGGATATGATACAGTTTTCTAAGATCACATCAGACGTAAACTCGATAAAAAAAATAGTCCAGAAGCTCCGGGCATATCACGCATTAAGCCCATTGCCGGCATTTTGTCTTTGTACACGTCCAGCCCCGCCCATCATTACCGGGCCCTGTTTTGGTTATTCTTTGTTGCCTGTTATTGTTTTGTTGATACGAAATCTTCTGGCGTCTGCAACATGGGATATCTTACATAAAGTTATTAGAAATGTCCGTTTTAGAATGTTTGTTTACTTAATTCATTAATTTTTCCTACAGATATTTTTCCGCAAATATCGTCTTCTTCTTTTGCTCTGCGTTGCTTGGCCTATCGGCGTCCTCCACCAGATAACAATCAAATAAGAGCGCATGATTATGTTCCGAGCAAAGCCGATAGAACGGTTAATTATTTCCACTTCAAATTCTGCACACGTACCATATGAAATTATATATATACATACACACACACGTATATATATATATATATATATATATATATATATATATATATATGTGTATACATAGCTATCTAGAAAAATAAACGGGTAGAATCCTTCAAAGAAGAAGATCTTGAGAAAAAACAAACAGCGTCATTTAAAGTCGTCCAACTTATAAGTAGAATTCACATTCGACGTCTTTTCTAACAAATTAAAAACGCCTCTAAGAAGCTGTATGAAAAGTCCTCTTTTTACTGTAAAAGTAATATTTTAGTAGTAAAGGTTTTTTGTAATTGTATTCATATAAGCCTCATTCAGCTTTATAACATTTTTTATGTAAATTATCGATCGCTTATTTCGGATTACAATGTTCGTACGGTGCTGATTAACGATGACCCAATTTTTCGCCATCGCAAATTGAGATCCTTCCTAAAAACTTATTTTCGAACTTAGAATTGATGATTGGTTTATTATATTGTTTAACATAAAATGAGAATTAATTTCGTATCTTCTTTGCAATGAATCATTCACTTTGTGACTCTTATAAGCTAGTAAAGCTACGCCAGAAAATATTGATTTCTTTTTCAGACGTTGTTAAATATTTTCTTTTATGAAAACCATTAACACAACTAGTACAATTTTTTGCCGAACAAAAAATTAAAAAATGCATGAATTATGTCAATGTAAATGTCAGGAAAATCATCAAATTCTTTTAAACAATAAAATAACCTAGGATACTTATGGACAATAGACTATGTGGTTCAGTTTATGATATTAATAAAATTATATATATATATATATATATATATATATATATATATATATAAACATTTCGATAGACATTTGTAGTCGAAAACGTTTGCATAATTAGAACACAGGGCTCACATAGTAGGAATCATGTGACCCTAAAAAAAATTCACTATTTATTTAGCATTGCAGTTTATCATGGTTTCTGACTTATTCAAGTTACACACACACACACACACATATACATATACATATATATATATATTCTTTTTTTACTATAATAATGAAATACCTACAGAGACTACTGTTTCATCCTTTCGGGAATCTTCAGTGCAAGGTGTCACGATTAACACCAGTCGACAGATTCGAACTCGGTAACACGAGCCATCTCTGGCTCGATTAGCAAAGACCGTATCCATTCCGCTACCATTAACCGAGTGAAATAACATTGAATTTAGACATTTTAATTCTAAATGTTCTTTACGTCAGTCACTCAGTGATCTAATCCATATACGATGATCTATGTATAAGAGCTAAATTGACCGACCTTAATTCAACTGAAAGTGCTCAACAAGAGGAAACGAGTTTCAAAGGGGATGTCATAATTATTTTTTTTACTATTATAATAAAATACCTACAGACACTAGCGTTTAATCCTTCATATATATATATATATATATATATATATATATATATATATATATATATATAATCCTCGAAACAATGTTTTATGGTAAACAACTGATGATCATTGAAAACTGATGACTATTATGAGTTCAAGGAAATTATTATCAAGCAAAATTTACATTTTTATACAAAACATGATTTTAAACTTTAAAAAATGTCCCAAGACATATATATGTATGTATGTTTGTGTATAACATGGCGTGGCCGTTAATATCAACCAGTGTCAACATACATTATACTTCATGGCCCCACTTGTTGTCTTGAACAATCGCAAAAAGACACACACATAAAGGGAAGGACATAAAAATCCAATTCCAGTAAATGTAATTCATTTATTCGTGATTCTTTCAAATTAACACATTTCTCACCTCTGTCTCCGCCATCTAACACCGGCACTAGTCAGCACATTCTTGCTCTCGAATTCACACATCAATGTTCCCTAGCAGGATCATGCTTCTCCTTGTTTCGGCCACGTGCTAAGACGGCTGCTGCTGCTAGTATTTTTGCTAATCATTTAACAATGGTTTTCTTTTTAAAAGTGCCCATAAACGCTATGTTACGATAAGAGTTTACCGCCTCGTTAAATACACCCACATACACCCCCATATATATATATATATATATATATATATATATATATATATATATATATATATATATAGTCATCCACATACAGTACCGTTTCGCTGTTTCACAGCCCATCAGTGCGGCGAGACAGGCAACTACCTCAAGCCAGGATTGAAACCCGACCGTTTGTACGGCAGTCAAGGCTCGTAACCATTACGCTATTGGCGGCTGCTTGAACGAGTAGTGAGTTTAACGATGTTTTGATATCGTCTGAAAGATATATATATATATATATATATATATATATATATATATATATATTTCTTTTTTTACACAGCAATCAACATTATCATGGCCCAGAGGCCAGTCGAGGATAAGGGTTAATGAGTATACATTAGCCATTGTAATTATAGTGTAGTAAGTATAAGCAGTGGGACTTTTCTAAATTGGATTACTTAGGGAGACTGTTCATCAACAACTTGTTTACGTTGGACTTGAATTTAATCAGATTGTAGTCAGCTGGAAAGCAGGCAAACAGAAGTGAATTCACTAAGCGTGCAGTTCTAAGAAAGAAGCTTTGTTCATGGAATCTACATTTAGGTTTTTTCAGAGATAAAGAGTGTGGGGAATCGTTGATAATGGTCTTGGCTGGACGAGCGTTTTCCGTGAAAGTTTCGTGAGGGGGAGCATAGATTGAAGTTCAGATGAGCACTTGCCATGAAAATAATGATAAAGCAGAGACAGGCTTGCAACGTCTCTTTTGTGGGAAAGAAGTGGAAGGTAAGAGAAAAGGGCATCCCCACTAAGCTACGAAGTGTATTTTGAACTCCGTCAATGCAGGATCAGCTGCTTTTAGCAGCTCCTGCCCAAAATACAATGACAGGTGTATTACCATAAAACGAACGATCTTTACCGATCCAAAGTTTATTTATATACATAGTATTGACTTTTTCCATCGCCCTATTTCCGTGAGAGAAGACTGTCGCGTTGCAAGGACGCCCGGAGCGCAGTTTGTCACTCACATGCTTCTTGTCACTGTGAAATCAACACACCCATGTCCTTACAACCCTGACACTAACTGAATCGATTGTAACAATGTTCAAGAGGCAGAACTGAATGTTGATCGGTTCCAATTTTTCTCCATGTGAAGAGATTAAATAACGCATATATTCTTCCCACACGGTCAATATGTGAAACAGAGAAATTAAATTTTCAGCTCATTAATGCATAAGGTTAATCATCATAACAATGCAGTTTGCAATCCTATGTGCTCCATTTTCTGGAATAAAAACAAAGATAACATTATTGTTTTAACACACATACTCTCTCTCTCTCTCTCTTTCTTCAATGTATATATATATATATATATATACACATATGTGTCGATCGGCACTAACCATATTCGGGTTTAACTGTTTACGTCTCATGGCAGTGTGAAATCCACAAGCGGTCCCAAGTCGTATGTGTATCCCCATTAGGAGAGATGACGACGTCCTTCTACATACAGCGCCTGGAATTCCCGAATTGGTCATCTATTTTAGTAATAACCAGGCTCAACGTTGCTTAACTTCGGTGATCTGTCGGTCATCGGTGTGTCAACGTGATTATGCCGTAATACACACACACACACACACACACACGTATATATATATGTATATATATATATATTTATATATATATATATATATATGTTTGCGAAAATAGTGTAAACCTTTCCTGTAATAACATTCTAAACAGAAAAACGAGATAATCTTACAAATAATAATGAGAAAATTAAGGAATGGAAATGTATCTTTTTATCCCATGCTTTTCAGGTTCTTCTATGTTTCTTTTTAACTATGAGTTCGTCTTAAAATACTACTTTCAATATAAATAGAGATATTCATTACTTTTTAAAGTTTTTTATTCATGACGTTTTCATAGTTATACTTTTTAGCATTTCATTTATGTATCTTCATAATTGTAATAATTTTTAGTATATCATTTATGTATTGCAAAAATGTTTATAAAATTGTTATACAATTTTATATGCAAGCTTAGAAACATGCTTATTCAATCAATCATTGATTTATATAAAAAAAAAACAAATAAAATTTCTCATTGGAAAATATAGTCGAAATGACGTTGTTAGTAAAATGAATCGAAACGTACTTACTTATAGAAATATCATTCAATTACAGATGATGGATGGTGAAATCAATTATAAATCAGAATAAAAGACAATGTTAAACCTCTCCATCGAAAAGTAGAAAATAATTAAGTCAATTCACCACATAATTGGATCAAATCGACTTCATGATCGTTGTCCCGACGACTCTTCGTTATTTTCTTGTTATTAGAGGTGCAATCTGCTATTCAAATCGAGATGGTATACATCGTTCATGAAAGATTGATTAATGATAGCTGTCAGTCCCATATTTAAAGTTATTATAGTATTTTAATATATACTTGGAAATAATAATGTTTTGTTTGTTTTATTTTAAAACTAACCATCAAGTTCAGCTTTGCTCGGGCCGTATCTACTGTTCATACCTATATGTGCATATGTATAAATATATATAAAAATATTAATTCATGGCTAGTTACCCTACATCTTAAATTTCATGTGTTTAGACCCAAAATTGTCGGAGGAGTTTGGTAGATTCTGCAAAGGTCATCCGTTTCAACTTTGACCTCTTGGCAGCAACATTCTCGCCTAAAACCTGATTTAAAAGTTAGATGCATGTCTGAATACCCTTTATGTAAAATTTTAAATGCTAGTCTCAAAATTTGGCTGAATAGTTTGCTAGAGACCGCAAAAATAAAATCTTTTGAACTTTTATCCTTTGTCAGCCAAATTTCCGGCCAAAATCCTATTAAAAAGCGGTACTCTTGCATAATTTGACACGGATTATCGGGAATTCCCGTCAAGTGTGGATCAAGCGAGATCGGCAATAATCAGTTTAAGGCGAGCGTTGTAACAGACGCAGAACAATTAAAAAAAAAAAGAATAGAAATGCAAATAATACAAAATAACAAAAACCTTTAAAGGATTGGAAATATTTGTATTCATTCTATTATATTTAGTTAAAAAAAACATATATATTTATCTAGAAAAAGTTTTATTTTTTAAAACCGCAAATTGTTACGTGCAAGTTTGTTTTTTATTCTTCAAGACTTTTGTTCAGTCGAGTTCCTTTCGGGCTGGGGGGGGTCCACAGAAATATCATATATATATATATATATATATATATATATATATATATATATATATATATATATATATATATATATATATATATATTAAAGGAAAACACGAAAAATATATTTACGAAAAGCTTAAATTGTTAGATGTAAGTACAGGAACTTTTTCTTTCAAGAAAACTTCGCGGCATTGATCCAAACTGTTATTTTCTGTAAAAAGCTCAAACTGTGATAGTTTTTTTTATGGTTAATATTTTTTGGTAAGTTTTTACGACGTGTCCTAACGTATTATAAACACCGCGACCTCTCCATGTTAAGAACGACTTTCGGAAAAAAAACACATCCAACCTCGAGAGCCGTTCTTTACATGTGGAGGTTCGGGGATGTTTATTCCGAAACAGTTCTTAACATGGGTTGGTTTAGTGTGTTTGTGCTACACTGGGACAGGTCGTAAAAGAATACCATTTTTTCTATTATCATATACAGAACTGCATTCATTTTTATTTATTTTTTTCTTTTAAAATAAATGTCCTGTTTAATTTATGCACAAATTATATAATTATTCAAACAAATATTTTTTTAAATTCTAATGCAAAAAAACCATAAGCGGATATATTTATTGCACAATAATAAAAATATTATTTTTATGTTTTTCTCAGTAAATAAAAAATAAAAAATCGATTTAGTGCTGCAACATATGAAAAACACTCGGCTGAAACCGATGATTGCTGATATTACATGATCCATGCTTGGCGGGAATTCCAGAGAATCCGAGTCAAGTTATGCAAGGGTACCTAAAAAGCTGGCCCTATGTCTGAATACACGTTTGAACAATTTCAAACGTTTAGACCCAAAATTGGCTGAGAGGTCATTTTCTTTAACTTTGACCCAAATTTTGATCTCCTTAAGAATATGGTGTTCGGCTTAAATAAAGTAAAAAAAAACAAAACTTTCATTCATGTCCAAAAAACGTACATATAAAATTATAATTGTTTAGACCAAAAATTGGCGAAAATTTTTGGTAGATTTTTCAAAGGGCAAATCGTTGAACATTAACTCCTTGTGAGCATAATTTCTTACCGAAAACCAATTTAAAAGTTTTTCCCAAATCTCAATACATCTTATGTCAAATCTTGAGTCTGTAGACTGAAAATTGACAGGGTAATTTTGTAGGGAAATGTACACACACACACACAGACGCACATAGACAATTTCACATTTCCAGATATATAGATTAAAAAGCTAGCATGTCCCTATGAGGTTGTTTAAATTATATACATCTCAAAATAATTACAAACACACAGGCACTCACTCACACACACATACACACACACACGCATATATATATATATATATATATATTGCATAAACATGTATATGTCGCTAACGATACGGACTCTACTTATGTCTAAACAGTACAGCCGTAAGATATCTTAAGTTAATTGTAAGAGGTTGAGCAAAACATGCAAATAAATGTGTAGTGACATATACATGTGTACGTAAAATATACTTCAGTATTGAGCACTCTCATAATAACATCGTAAAAATCAATTGGTTACTTGAACTATTGTGATAATAACTTTTGTATAATTTTGAGTATATATATATATATACATTAAAATTGGTAGAAATCAGAGAACGCTGCAGCTTTTATACTTTGTATATATTTTTCATTTTTACTTTGAGTTTCTTTACGTAAAAATAAAAAAAAATAAAACATTTCTCTATATGCATATAGGTTTCCGATTATTAATCGAATCATTATCAGGTGAAAGAGAAAATGATGAAAAATGTTAGATAAATGATATGGGATTTCGAAATTTAGTTGTAAAACAGCTGCTTTAAACCATGTAGGCACTTGCGGGAAGTTTTTTCCGCCGGTTAAGCAAAGTCGTTTTCAATTTAAATTCCGTCAGATTTAATGCCAGATAATAAAATTCTATTACGGTTACCATTATTCCTTGTTTTACAAGCTATGTTATTTAATGTAATATGTAAAACGTAAAACAATAAGGAAAAACGGGTTAAAATATTGCAATAATTTATTAGAAGAAAATTTCACTTTTTCTCCACACTGTATTTATATCTCACTCTCGTTTTCTTTTCAACTAATCTATATATCTATAAAAGTGAAAGTGTCTGTGTGCGTCTGTGTACATTTCTCTACCAAATATCTCTGTGAATTTTCGTTCTAGAGACTGGAGATTTGATATAAAGATATATTTGGGGAAATCTTTTTAATCGGTTTTCGGCCAGAAATTTGGCTGTCAAGTGGTCGAATTTCAAGTATCTGGCATTTTAAAATCTACGAAACTCCTCAGTCAATTTTGTGTCTAAACACTTGAAATTTGAAATGTAGGTTACTTGGACATGGACTAAATTTTTTTTGAGAGTGATATATACATGACGAAAGACGTAAGTACGATACAAAATAAAGCTGAAGCAAAACAATAGAGTGAAAGATAGAAACTTAATTAGATGAATAAGGTAATTGACAATCAACTCTACTTGAATAAATGAATATTTGCTAACCATCAAATATAACTCAATTTCAAAGCTTTGTTATATATTAGTATCATTTACGTAAATAAAATGTATTTACACATTTATTTACTTTATATCAGTAAATTATGCAAGCGTAACACACTGTGCCATATTCAGTTTTGGTTTGAGGCTATCCTTTTTTAAATATATAAAACATATGCATGCATATTTCCCTGCCTGTAAGTAAATATTTAACCGATAAACTTTCAACCTACGCGTCATATAACACTACAATAATTAGAAAATAGTGATAAGATAGACATGATTATTTATAATAAAATCTTTGTTTGTTTTGATCAATAACACATACAGAAATCGCCAAGTTTAAAATTCCAAAAACGTTTATTTAAACGTGCTGGATTTTCTGTTAGTAAAGGTATTATAGAGTAATCATAATAAAATTAGTTTAAATTTATATAATTTTTAGCTCTTAGCCGTGTTAGCTCAAACAGCAGTGAACACAGCTGGAGGGTAACTATTTTGGTTTCGATCCAAGCTGACAGCACCCGTTTCATTCTATTAAACTTTAAAACCAGTACTATACACATGAAGTACACTCTAATATGCAATACAGATTTGGATCTGTAAGCTAATCTGAGTGAAATCTATATATTAATACGATAGCGTATGTGTTATTTTCTGAATCGTTTAATTGTTGTGTACTTTCATCTATAGTAATAAATAATTTTACCAAGAATTCTTCATAAGTTTTGGTTTCGGCTTAGATTATAGCTGATGACACTCAAGTCATTTAATTTCTTTTATAATGAAATTACTTCTTCATAATTTTGTTTTCCGTTTCGATTATAGCTGATTCTACTCCGATAATTTATTTAAAAAAAAACAATTTTATCAATGATTCTTCATAAGTCTTGATTTCGGTTTCGGTTTCGATTTTAGCTAATGACACCTTAGTAATCTATTTTTTAGAAATAATTCATCAAGAATTACGTAATAAGTTTTTGTTTCATTTTGGATTCACTGCCCTGGATGTATATAGATTTCTATGTATCAAACATATAGACCAACGAAGTTCCACTCATGAGAACACTCTTAAATTTCGGCATGAATATCAGCGGAAAATCCTAAGGGTAATGCTCAGAGTATATAGATTTCTATATATAAAAAAATAGTCCTGGACAAGACGTTAAACTTTATCCATTGTATTTGTATTAACGTGTAACTAATACTTTTGCTAAAAAAAAAACAAAAAAAAACTCCGTAATTTTCCTTTTTGACAATTGAACACAATTGAAAATGGCGTCTTTTTAAATGCTAAAATTCTAAGATCTAAATGATTTCTCATTTTTGTTATGTCTTAGTGAATATAAAAATATATATTTATTTTTGAGCAGAACAAACACAAGGAACTTCCCCATTATAAAAAATAGGGAGGATGTTGCAATATTTTGGAGTTGTAATGGGGTAGTTATTTAATTTCCACCAACATCAGCAATCACAACAGACGAAGTAATGGGTATTTATTAAAATGCTTCCCACATCAGCATTATTTGGCACAAGGCCTGGAAAGTTGGAACCCAGCAGGCTCCCCTAAAGGAGGGGAACTCGTGCAATTTTAAAAATTGCCCGAGTAACCCCGTCGGCATTCCCCGGTCGGGGCGCCTCATGCAGCAAGCAATAAACTTGCCCCACCGGAAAACCTGGTGGCAAGGCCTGGGAGGGTGGATCTCCTAGGTATTACCCAGGCGGTGTACCTCAGTCAAACAGGTTCGAGTCGGTTCCCGGCCCCTCACCTGTTGGGCTGAGTGTCTAGTAGCGAATCCTTGACATGTACTACCCTGTCTCAATGCAGCCGAAGCTGATAGGAGACACATCCCATCACAATGGAGTTGTAATGGGGTAGTTATTTAATTGCCGCCCACATCGGCAATATTTGGCACAAAGCCTGGAAAGTGGGAACCCCGCAGGGTCCCCTGAAGGAGGGGCAGTACTGCAATTTCAAAAATTGTCTGAGTAACCCCTGTCGGCATTCCCCGGTCGGGGCGCCTCAGGCAGCAAGCAATAAACTTGCCTCACCGGAAAGACCGGTTGCATGGCCTGGGAGGGTGGACCTCTTAGGTATTACCCAGGCGGTGTACCTCAGTCCAACAGGTGCTGGACCGGTTCCCGGCCCCTCACCTGTTAGGCTGAGTGTCAAGTGACGAATCCTTGACATGTACTACCCTGTCTCCCAGCAGCCGAAGCCGCTAGGAGACACATCCCATCATAAAAGGTTTATAATGGGGTATATATTTAATTGCCGCCCACATCGGCAATATTTGGCACAAGGCCTGGAAAGTGGGAACCCCGCAGTGCCCCCTGAAGGAGGGGCAGTACTGCAATTTTTAAAATTGCCTGAGTAACCCCGTCGGCATTCCCGGTCGGGGCGCCTCAGGCAGCAAGACATAAACTTGCCCCACCGGAAAGCCCGGTGGCAAGGCCTGGGAGGGTGGACCTCCTAGGTATTACCCAGGTAGTGTACCTTAGCCCAACAGGTGCTGGGCCGGTTCCCGGCCCCTCACCTGTTGGGCTGAGTGTCAAGTGACGAATCCTTGACTGGTACTACCCTTTCTCCCTGCAGCCGAAGCCGCTAGGAGACATCCCATAAAAATGAGCTTTTAATGGGGTATATATTTAATTGCCACCCACATCGGCAATATTTGGCACACGGCCTGGAAAGTGGGATACCCGCAGGCTCCCCTAACGGAGGAGAACACCTGCAATTCTAAAAATTGCCTGAGTAACCCCGTCGGCATTCCTCAGTACGGGCGCCTCAGGCAGCAAGCAATAAACTTGCCCCACCGGAAAGCCCGGTGGCAAGGCCTGGGGGGTGGACCTCCTAGGTATTACCCAGGCGGTGTACCTCAGTCCAACAGGTGCTGGGCCGGTTCCCGGCCCCTCACCTGTTGGGCTGAGTGTCAAGTGACGAATCCCTGACATGTACTTCCCTGTCTCCCTGCAGCCGAAGCCGCTAGGAGACATCTCATCAAAATGAGCTTTTAATGGGGTATATATTTAAATGCTGCCCACATCAGCATTATTTGGCACAAGGCCTGGAAAGTGGGATACCCGCAGGCTCCTCTAAAGGAGGGGCACTCCTGCAATTCTAAAAATTGCCCGAGTAACCCCGTCAGCATTCCCCGGTCGGGGCGCCTCAGGCAGGAAGCAATAAACTTGCCCCACCGGAAAGCTCGGTGGCAAGGCCTGGGAGGGTGGACCTCCTAGGTATTACCCAGGCGGTGTACCTCAGTCCAACAGGTACTGGGCCGGTTCCCGGCCCCTCACCTCTTGGGCTGAGTGTCAAGTGACGAATCCTTGACTGGTACTACCCTGTCTCCCTGCAGCCGAAGCCGCTAGGAGACATCCCATCAAAAAGAGCTTTTAATGGGGTAGGATCCCACACAGTCGGACGATTCTATTTATAAACAATGTTGCTAAGAACTGACGAATCAAATTAAGTCACGTGCTGCTGCCAACCAATCAGAAACCAGAATTGCTTCATAAATATTAAACCTTTTCTGGAGCAATTTCACATGTTCTTTTCCGTCTTGACACGGTAAGAATATTTTGTTCTGTGGAACTTTCTACTACAAACAAGTCACCTCCCAGGACATGTGTGTAACAGCGTACCATCTGACACTGTTCTGAAACTCAAAATGGCTCACACTTCTAGAGTAGCTGAAGGAACTAACGTCACACACACACACACACACACACACACACACACACACACACACACATATATATATATATATATATCAGTTTAGGATTCGGTTTCGATTCCAACTGATGCATTAAAGTCATATCGACTTATTTTTTATTTTGAAATTGCAACTTTATAATATATGAAATTTGATAGAACATTAACTCTATAATAATAAATACGCAATCTACAAATAGCAAAATATCAAATGTAAGCGGAGTTTACGACCTGGCTATGCCGGGCGTCCCTGCTAGATTAGATAAATACTTCTGAGGGTTTAACAAAATAGCTACAATAATATCAGAGCGTTACAATTTACGTATAATATCTACAGAATGCCAACATCAAAATATTTCATGGGAATCAATCCTCTGTGGAATTTCCGTAGATCTCGCTAGTAATTATATATTAAGCGATTTTATGACCTATAAAGTTGGATTCCCTCGGCTAGTATTTTAATATAAATATTAAATTGATCAAGATAATATTACAAGAAATGTCCTATATTGTAGAAACATAGAAATGGTTTTAAAAAAAAATTAAACACGTCCAGCGATTGTGTAATTCAGTAAACAACCCCCCCCACTTCCACGTTTGAATTCATGGAAAATACTTTGTAAATGGTTGTGGCAATATAGATACATGATTTCTAGAGCACAGAAATCGCTCGTTACAATAGCATCACTCCTTTTTTCCGTAGATACTGAACTGTGTGTGATCAAATAAGAGGCATTATCTTTGAAACGACTTATGTCTATATACTTTACCACATATTAATATGAAGCTTTCCAGATTATAAAATGATTACACTGCGTACTTTATTCTCTCAGCTTTTATAAATATAAAACATTTAAAATCAGTTTTAATTGAATTTTTCTTTTTTTTACATAGACATCACCACATTATCAAGGCCAAGAGGCCACTCAAGGATAAGGTTTAAAGAGTGTACAGTAGAAATTTGACAATATAGTAATCATTAGTAATGAAAATTTGGTAAATTTGATAACTTATATGGAACGGCTCATCAAGCAATTATTTATGTTAGACTTGAAGACAACCATATTGTAGTCAGCCGGAAAGCAGGAAAACGGAAGACAATTCCACAGGCGTGCAGTTCTAAGAAAGAAGCTTTGTTCATGGAATCTATGTTTAAGTTTAGGCACAGATAAAGAGTGAGGCGGAATTATTGATAGTGTTTACAGCTAGAGGAGTGTTTCTTCTGAAAATTTTGCGAGGGGGGACCATAGATTGAAGCTCAGTCAAACACTTTCCATGAAAATAACGATACATCAGAGACAAACTCGAAACATCTCTTCTGTGAGATAGAGGTTGCAAGGAAGAGAAAAGGACATCTCCTACGAGGCTACGAAGTCTATTTTGAACTCTATCAAGGCAGGCCAAGTCCTTTCTAGCAGCGCCTGCCCAGATGTGGCAACAGTATTTCATCCTTGGACGTACCTGGCTCTTATATAGATAGAGAATAGCATCAGCAGTGAGATATCTACCGGATCGATAGAGATATCCCACCATTTTCCAGCGGCATTGGCAACAGATTTGATGTACGTGTTCCATTTAAGATCAGGAGTAATGGTCAAGCCAAGAAGCTTGTCAAAACGTGAGGCCTCCTGAAGACGAGAGTCATTCATTTCAATTGATGCCCGATGTGGATCAGAATCGTTGATGATGTAAAGAGAGAAGCTTGGTTTTAGATGCATTAAAAGTAACCACCCACTCCTTTCCCAATTGTACTACGTGCTCAAGATCAGAGGAGAGAGAATTGGAGAGAACTTGGTCGTTTAGTGTCTTAGATGTGCTAACATAAATGGTAGTGTCGTCATCATAGATGTCTACAAATGGTGTAAGGATGGGATTTGGAAGATCATTAATGTACATCAGGAAAAGAGTTGGACCCAGGAGGACCCCTGAGGGACACCGGCATTAAAACTGTGAGCTTCTGATTTTTGCCCATCAACTACTACTCTTATGAACCTATCAGAAAGAAATGATTTAATAATTGAGAAGACTTTTCCAGCTATACCATAGCTAGCGATCTTATGAAGTAAACCTTTATGTCATACCCTATCAAAGGCCTTAGATATGTAAAGAGCAATTGCCCTAGAAAGGTTGCCTCCGTCGAGAGATTTGCTAATCCTATGAGATATAACTGTAAGCACATCTGTTGTAGATCTAGCAGAACGGAAACTATATTGAGTGTCACTAAGAAGGTTATTTTTGTTGAGATGCTTGATTACTACTGTATTTAACCCAGATTTCAGCAACTTACTCATGACGCACAGGAGACTTATTGGCCTGTACTGAGAGGGGGATGAGCGATCACCTGAATTCTGAAATAAAGGGCATACTGATGAAATTTCCCAGGGAGATGGGAAACTATTCTCCTTAAGACAACGTTTAAACAGTGTTGTAAGTATGGGCGCTAGTTCAGGTTGAAGTTTTTTTAGTACTATAATTGGAATACCGTCAGGGCCAGTTGCTTTACTGGAATCAAGGTTTTTGATTAGCTTGGCAACATCACGTACAGATATACGTATATCACATAGCGTGTTTTCTGATACGGGAGGAAATATTGGGGGTTGGCGGCCTTGATCGCAAAAGGTAGAATTAGCTGCAAAGTTCTTGACAAAGAATTTGGCTTTGTCTGATGCTGACGAGATTACCTCAGGTCCATTGATAATAGTTGGGATGGAGCACACGCTTCTGTTCAGGATTCTGTTTGCTATTTGCCAAAACTGGTGGGAACCAAGCCGCTGCTCAGCTATTTTGGACTTAACAGATTGAGCATACAACTCTCTTGCATTCTTTATTACTTTCTTACAATGGTTGCTGGCAGTCCTGGAAGCGGCTTTTGTTTTCATACATCTATTACGTTGGAAACAGTGGAAAAAGTGATTTCTGTTCGCAATGGCAGCAGCACATTCTGGAGAGAACCATGGCTGGCTGTTAGGTTTTTGCTGAAACTTTTTAGAGGGTATGAAACGGTCAATACCTACAATTAACCATTCCGTCAGGTCTAATACTATAGAGGACACATCCGTTTTAAACATGGAATGCAGAGGTAGATCAGATATAAATGTACGGAAGCTATCCCAGTCAGCCTTAGTGTATCGATATACTGTACGATGGAGAGGTACGTCTGGGGACTTATTACATTTCATTTTTATATTAATTGATACAACAGAGTGGTCGGAAGATCCAAGAGGCGACAGAACAGAAACTGAACATAGTTCAGGGCAAGTTGTGAGAAAAAGGTCTAGTAGGCTCGCATACTGGCCGTCATTGTCGGTAACACGGGTGGGTTCCTGAACAATCTGAGTGAGGTCATAGGCAATGGAGAAATCATGACAGAACCTCCCCTCATCATCGGTCTTGTTAGAGTTGGTCAACCATTCGACGTTGTTAACATTGAAGTCACCACATACGTGAATGTTAGCTGAAGGATAAGCGGATAGGACTTGGTCAATTTTCTCAGATATACTTTGAAATATAGTAACTCCGCTGTTGTGGGGGCGATAGAGAGTAAATATAAATGCCGTAGTGTGAGCTAAAGCAACCCGGAAGCACATATAGGTTAAGTTAGGATCTTCGCTGAAGATTTCCCTACCACGTGGAAAGTTATCCCTAATATAGGCACATATTCCATGCCCTTGGCGATCTTGGGGGTCAGATTTAGAAGTTAAGTTAGAGTATCCTTTAATTGCGAACTCTTCTAGGGAAATAGCCTGTCCAATGCCAGTTTCACTTAAAAATAAAAGGTCTGGTTTAGTCTCCTGTAATTGGGTTTCAACCTCTGGAAGGTTAGAACGTAGACCCCTGATGTTGGAGAAGGAGACATGGTAGTAGGGGTCTACGTTGGAAGTTGGAGAACCGGGTTTAATCGTGTATTTTTGCTTAAAACTTGTCATGATGAATTTTTGGAATTTGTGGACTAGGTCGTCAGATTTACTTAGAGCAGGACAGAGAGGGGAAACTAAGAGAGAAAAAGAAATGAAGAATTTTTTAATTTTTTTTTATTTGTAGCTAATGATAAGGTAAAGCCGTTACAATTACCCACTAGTATGGCATCGAGAGGCCCCACCAGAAGCTACTGCATTGTACAGAATCCATTCACCAAATGGCAATACAGCAGCCCCAGTACTTTGCACCTGCTGATAGGACAGTCCCCCTGGTGGTTAATCCAAGGTTCAGCCACGACAAAACGTCTACCTCCAGCACCTTTACTAGTGACATGGCTACAAGGATAGACATAGAAACAGAAAATTTCCGCCATCTCTGCCAACTGTTCGCGCAAAATACTGCCAACCTAGAAAACAGCTTTTTCTTCTCCCTTTGTCAGAAAAATCACTCATTAAAAAAATGAGGACTGAGGGACAAATAAGAAGAAGCGAGAGTAACAGGACCTGCCGATAACGCGTCCACAATACGTTTTCTACTCTCCATTAAAAAAAAAGACTATTAAGTATTCTACTCAATAAAAGTCCAACAGACGTGTTGAAGGGAAACTCACGAACTAAGAATGAGTTAGAGGAAAAGTATAACCCTATTTGCTCTGGTAATGCGGTGCGAACATAATTCTATGTTAAATATGTATTTCTTAAATCTGCTTCCTTATAAATAGTTTTCCAGTATTATCCAACAATGTAGTTTGAAGTATAAGAGTTGATCGATTCAATTACTATATATTATAATCCGTTTTATCGATTCGCACTGAAGACCTGACCTTTAAACACCAATCTTAACAGTTCACTCATTCATCGCTAATAATATCAGACAATGATTGACACAAACAAAATTGGATGTTTATTCTGCAGATGGTAATGCACGCTGATTAAATTCCAAATTGTTCGCCTTACTCTTCCACCCCTTTACCAAGATTAAAAAAATAACTTACTTTGTACGATTACGTAGTGCTTAATACTTCAGTTAATGTTGATGTTATTTATTTTTTTTCATTAGGTTTATGATGTTTACTGTGTATGTCAGATCTATATGTGTATTGACGATTACGTTGGAGACAGCTCAGTGAGGATAAATGTTATCCTATGAATAAATGATTTATCTACAATCTGGATTCTTAGATAATAAATACTTTCTAAAAAACACTTATCATTAGCTGTATTTTTTGACTTGCACTTTAATCATAATCCGTCGTTGGCATTGGGGTTTTCCGGTCTTTTTACTAGAGGCAGATAATTACAGAATGTGCTATAATAATTTTGCCAACATCTAAATAAAGCGTTGCACGCAATCAACAGGCTTAGAACTGTGAATACATTGTGTACCTCAGTATACATATGCCTCTGCCTAACTATCTCTAATGAGTAACAAGATATTATTCTTTAATTATACTACTAACGTTCGTCGAATTGCTTATTATTGTTTTTTTTCTTCGCCTATCAGCCGACCCATTAGTTATATATATGATATTGACAAGAACATGCAGCTATCTCACTGCTGATGCAATTCTATATCTTCATAAGAGCCATGTACGTCCAAGGATTGAGTACTGTTGCCACATCTGGTAGGAGCTGCTAGAAAGGACTTGTCGTGCCTTGATAGAGTTCAAAATAGACTTATTAGCCTCGTAGATGTCATTGTCTCTTCCCTACAGCCTCTTCCTCATGAAAGAGATATTACGAGTTTGTCTTTGCTTTATCGTTATTTTTATAGCAGGTTCTCGGCTGAACTTCAATCTATGGTCCTCCCTTCGCCAAACTTTCACAAGAAACACACGTCTAGCTGAAAACACTATCAATAATTTCCTCACTCTTTATCTGTGCCTAAACCTAAACGTAGATTCCCCTGAACCAAGCTTCTTTCTTAGAATTGCACGTCTGTTGAACTGTCTTCCGTTTTCCTGCTTTCCAGCTGACTATAATATTGTTGTCTTCAAGTCTAACGTAAACAAGTTCTTTATGAGCCGTTCCACTTATGTTAAAAATTTACTGAATTTCCATTAATAACGATAACTGTATTGTCCAATTGACTACTGTACACTCTTAACCCTTATCATCAAGTGGCCTTGGAGCCTTTATAAGTTGTGATGCCTATGTAAAAAACAAAAAACAAAAATAAAGACTTTCTGAAAAAAAAAAAACTGTACACGCAATACTAACTCTTTGCGGGACCAAGTACTCTGAGAAATGATTCCTAAAACGTAAAAATCTATTTACATTATCACCAGTTAATTGTTCAATGGTTCATTTATTCTGAGGAATTCAGAATGACTTGATTTACGGAAAAGGCAAAACATAGGAAAACATATAATGATCTATCTGTCATAATGAACTGACTCGCTTGGCCAGGTTCAAAGAAAACTAAACTGAAAGAATGTTTACTAGTATACATTAAGTTAGGTGAATAACCCATAGAGGCAGTAATTGACTTATTGGCAAATATATAATCAGATCAAATTCAACACCATTTACTCAACAAGAAGAATCTGAAGAATATAGGCAATACAGAAGTCATTATATATATATATTTTTAGGAGCAGACTATTTTAAATACAAGTCTGTCAACGAGAGTAATTTTAGAGCAAGACCGAAGTGAAGCGTGTACAATATCAAGGGTAAGCAAAACAGAATTCTATGGTGAAGAATCGTCCGATAAGAACTATGTTATGTACACTTCTGTCAAATTACAGATACTGCTGCGAAAAGATTTAAGAATACTAGACTTAACTGCATTGTCATAATCTTGAAGACTAGGTACGTGGAAAAAAGGGGGGGGACACAAAATCTACTTACTTGTCAAAAGTGCTATAATACCACGTTATTATGGAAATCTTTTGTAGAGATAAGGAAACAGAAAGCATTTGAACTCCAGAAAACATTAGTGTCAGACATATTACAACAAAAATAAATAACGTCTCATCCAAGTAAAAATAACGTTAAAAACACCTGTAAAATGAACACAAATATAAAAGTTTCAATGTGGTGAAGTTGTTTTTTCACAAGAGTGCTAATTCTTGGGAGTAGTAAAATTGTAAGACAAGATTATTATTACTGAATAGTTGGTCGCTATAACGGATATTAATGCATATTATTTATCAGCATTATTTATAGTTTTATAGGGAATTAACACTATGCATATTACGTGTGGATTAATAATTTGCATGATACAGATAATCCTATTAATGCCCTAATCATCGATATTATTCTTACAACGTTTAGACAGATCCAAGACATTGGCTTTTTAAAATTCGTATTGTAGAAATCATACATCTTTATGTCAAATTCAGAAGTAAGGCGACGAATAAAACACTTTAATTAGCGATTCATAAAAGGTAATTGAATATATATTTATTCCGAAAAAAAATGTAAATGATATCAATCTGATGAGAATATATCTTCACAACTTAAAACAATGAGAAAAGTTTTATTATGTATTCAATAAGGTACTTTTAGAGTTATCAATCAGCAATTGTTATACATACAACGAAACACTAAATAGAAACAGATATGCGAAGTTATTGTAAACGTAAATCTCAGAAATAAATAACGCGGAGAACGTAAAATTTTGGCGTGTCTTGATAGAAATGATTTATTCAGAAAAATCTTTGAGTCTTAGATATGTTTTTCCTTCAACAACTATATCGCTATGACATGGCGCCGATCGATTTTATCCGATTTTTTTGCTTTTTGCAAAATGATGTTGGATGCGAAATATTCAACAAGTAAAAAAACACATCAAATAATTATTACTATAAAAAGCGTACTGATATTATTCTAATGTAAATTATATATTAAATGTACAAATATTAAAACCAATTGTGAATGCAATAAAAAATCGCTTCGCTTAATAAATTGAATTATAGATCATTAAATAAAATTTATTTAATTTAGATTGATTATATATATATATATATATATATATATATGCGTGTGTGTGCGTGTCTGCGTGTGCTTGTTTGTTAAGATATGTATGTATGAGTATAAATATAAGCATATAAAACACTTAGATATATATGTGTAAATGCATATATATATATATATATATATATATATATATATCAGTAAATATTTTTCTTTACGCAACGCACGTAAATATGTGAGTGGGTGCATGGATTAGTGTTGTGCATGTGTGTGGGACGTCGAAATGATGTTTCAACATTAATTTACTTTTAATATGAACTATATTATCAACGTTGTCTATAATTGTGTAAAATAAGGCTATAGGAGTTATGTAGTAAACATATTCGTATAAATGGAAATATATATATATATATATATATATATATATATATATATATATACATACATATATATATATATATAGTCATCCACATGCAGTACTGTTTCGCTGTTTCAGAGCTCATCAGTGCGGTTATATGTATATATATGTATATATATATATATATAATATTATATAAGATGGAATTTTTCTCTGTGTTTATGTGAGTTCGTTCCATATGGACTGAAGAAAATCTTAAGCCAATATTTGGCAAATTTCACACGAAGGTCGTTGATGCGTTTGAGAGTGATCTTAAGTAGCATTTCGCTGGGAATGTGTTCGATACGTATCGAAAATCGATAATAAGAAAAATCTGATGCACGAAGAAATCTGATTTTGTACAAAGTGTAAATTTATATACAACCTAACGTAACAAGTATATTAAAGGGTTTTTTATCCGCTCCAGCAGAATGAGCCTACAAAATCAATAAATATTCATTTTATTAGATAGAAGCGCGTTCGAAATGTATGTTGCTTTTAAGGGCATATATGAACCGTGGTAGTTGACTTTTGTACGTTTAAACTTAAACCAAGCTATTCTGAATAAAATATATAAACGCACTAGTTAGGTCACTGATGAGAAAAGGACGTGCCATTAATAATTTTTTCTGTGTAACGCACTATTGGCCATGATATTTGATTTTTGCATTTTAATTTTTTAAGGAAAACCATTATTTACAAAAGATTTTATTAAAAAAATGAACAGAAAATTGTCTACATTACAATGTATACAACAATACATTTTGAACTAATTCACTGCAGGAAGACAGGTAAAGCTTCCTAGGAGATCTATTTGACATCCATCTTTTATCTCATAAAGCACTGTACTTGGTTATAGTGAGGGGACCTGTTAAAGATGATAGGATTGAGAAACATTGGAAGCGCTGCTGGATCGCAGTGTCTCGATAATTGCGAGTCATCCCTCACTTGGTTGGCAATAAGAAATGCACTGTAGGTCGGCATAATTCTCAACGCAGTAGGCCTAGTAGAGGCTCCGAGTTGTGTGCGACTGTGTGCGTAGACTAGAAGGAAAATGTCGAACATATATTCTTCCACTATGTTATCGTACGTATGCTATGCACTTTTCTTAAAGGTTTCGCAGTTCGCATGTTAAACAGAAAGTTCTTTGTTCTTGAGTTAATTTGATCCGGCATCGACCAAGAGAAAGCAGGAACATTTTTTTTTGCTTGCGTGCAGTTATGAGAGGCGTGATTTGCTCGAATCGGTAAAAAGAAGTCCACGGAGATGTGACCTTCACAAATTGTTCTCATTTATAAAGTCCGCTTGAAAAACGTATCAGGGGAGAGTAAGTGGATATCACCCCGGCCGATTTCAACAAATAGTGGGTGTACGTTCTATACCTGCATCGAGTGACTCATGTTGATGTCAAGTGCTATTTGGACATAAATTAGATTCAGAATTTTTTTGTTTGCTGAACCGAACATAGTCAACTCATCGAAGCGTCAGCTAGTATAAGGCTTTCTCCTTGTGTAACTTCGCTAGAGTATGAATGACGTCATACAGTCCTCTGTATTTTTTCCCAATTTTCATTCTGTTCGATGTCATATATTTTTACCCCAGTTAACTGACAATTTTGCTGGTTTGCCAGCCACATTCGAAGTGTTAAATGAAGTTAATTTTGAGGGTACCTACGTATTTTTGACTAACAAAACTGCTAATCTGCCACGTATATATATGGCTCAAAGTTTCGCCCGACTTGTGCGGGCTATTTCAAGAGGTGTGTTCACTGACGAAAAGGTCGATGTTTTTAGTTTTATATATACTGGGGGAGTGTATGCAATAAAACTATTATACAACAAAAAGAACCAATATATATTTATTAACCAGTGTCTAGATTATTTTCCTGCAATATTATTTTAGATAAGTGGAAAGAAATGTTTAAAAATCCTTTTCTCTGTTTCATAGTGTTAGTAGAGTCAGAGATAAGAGCAGCTTTCAGCAGACAGTGTATTGACCTACTATATATATATGCTTTAGTAGGGTCGCGTTTTCGAAATTATGTGACCGAAAATAGCATTAAGTGTATTGTTATTCTTTATGTTCATATAATCTTTTAGCAAGGCTCCTACATATATCTTGGCACAATCAAGGCACGTTATGGTATAAATTCTGAAAAAAAAACGGCCGGGTAGCTGAAACAATAATGTGACTTAACTGAAAGATACGGTAATAAAAAATAAAACGCATATTTGCTCTACAACAGTATTGAGCACTTTCTTCAGTTTTTATTAATTACCATTCCTACTATATATATATATATATATATATATATATATATATATTGTAATTCCGTTTTTTTAATAGGTAATACATGGAGCCTGTCTGATATTTGGGTGAAAGTCTAGTTAACCAGTGTTTAATAGAACATGTTTATTCGCCGGACTCTTTTTGGCTTGGTCTGCATTTTATATTTATTTATGTACAGTAAATATCTATAAAACATATTGAAGGTTTTCCAGACATAAGTTTGTAGAGATTGGCAGTTCGAAATACTGAAAAAGAATGGTTCCGCATTTTTTTGGATCACGTTTAGATATTTTTTCACCGTGTTTTCCATCATATGTACAGACCATGATGAATAGTTTATTTTAGTAAATAAAAAAAATCCGCATAAAAAAGGTACTTATTTTAATGAACTTACTTTTTACCTATGCTTTAGATTTAATAATGATAAAAGGTATACACACACACACACGTTTGTCTGTGTTTGTCCGTGCTTATTTATAGACTAATATAATATATCTTACATATGGTATTCACATAAAAAATGTCGTGTATTTATTTGATGTGCTATTCCTCCAATAAGTATAACATATAGTCCAAGTATTAATAAAACCCGCATTAGAATTATCAATTCAAAAAGTTCCGGGTCTAAACTTTTGAAATTTTATAAAAAGAGTATTCAGACATGTGGCAAAAATTTTAATCAGTGTTTGAGACAAAATTTATCTGCCAAGAGGTCAAAGTTGAAACAGATGCCCTTTAAGACTCTACTAAACTCCTCTGCCAATATTGCGTCAAAACGCTTAAAATCGTAGATGTAGGTTGCCAGGAAATGATTCAAATTTTTAATACACATTTACATATGTACATAAATTTATAAATAGTCCATAGGGCCCTAGCAACGTCGAGTTTTCACATCGCCCGAATATCTAAGCTCGATTTTTTTTTACACAAAGAGCATGGCTTAATACGCTAATGGTATATCGTGTATCACTTCCTAATATCGTCAACTCAAGGTAAGGAGTAATATAGTCATCCACATACAGTACTTTTTCGCTGTATCGCAGCTGATCACTGCGGCTATATATATATATATATATATATATATATATGTATATATATATATATGTATATATATATATATATATATATATATATATAAATGCAAACATATATAAACAAGACATGATGTTTAAGTCGATCACTCTGTGGTTTAGTATCCGTGTGCACAATATATACCTCTATACACCAGCAGCTAAATACCATCCTGCAACACACCACACTAGTTGTGTGATCCGGTCGTAAAAGTAAAGGTACATAAAGCCGTCGCTCTTGTGACATGTTATGGTTTGAAAGTACCCACACTTCCACCCGGCTTTACGAGTGAATAGTTTTTACACATACCCTATACGTAGATTTCTCTTAAGTTCTGCTTGTTTTTTTTGTTTTTTTTTACATCGAGGTCATCACTTATCAAGACCCAGAAGACACTCGGGGATAAGGGTTATTGGGTGTACAGTGATCAATGGGGTAGTGTTGTATTATTCTGTAGTATTGGAGATTTGATAGAGTGTCATTACTTAAGGGGGCGGTTCATCAGGAATTTATTTATGTTGGACTTGAAGACATCCAAGTTGAATTCAGGAGGGAAACAGGCAAGCGGCAGAGAGTTCCATAGGCGTGCAGTTCTGAGAAAGAAGCTTTTTCATGGAATTTATGTTTTGATTAAGCCACAGATGAAGAGTGAGGAAAATTATTGACAGTGGTTTAAGCTATACGGGTGTTTTTCGTGAAAGATTGGCGAGGGGGACAAGAGATTGGAGTTCAGACGAGCACTTGCTATGGAAATAACGATAAAACAAAGATAGAATCGCAACGTCTCTTCTGTGGGAGAGAGGTTGCAGGGAAGGGAAAAGGGCATCTCCCACTAAGCCACGAAGTCTATTTTGTACTTTGTCAAGGCAGGATATGCTGTTTTTAGCAGCTCCTGCCCAGATGTGGCAACAGTACTCCATCCTTGGACGTACTTGGCTTTTATATAGATAGAGAATTGCACCAGTAGTGAGATATCTTCTGGGGCGGTAAAATGATCCCACCATTTTCCCAGCGAACTTGGCAACAGACTTTATGCACGTGTTCCATTTCCTATCAGGAGTAAAGGTCAAATGCAGAAGCTTATCAAAACCTGTGGCCTCCGCTAGACGAGAGCCATCCATTTCAATTGACACCAGATAGGGATCAGAGCGTTGATGATGTAAAAAAAGCAACTTGGTTTTAGATGCATTAAAGGTACCATGCCACTTCTTCTCCCACTGTACCACACGCTCAAGATCAGAGGAGAAAGAAACAGAGAGAGCATGTCATTTACGGCCTTTGATGTATTTACATAGATGGTCGTGTCATCAGCATGGATATCAACGAATGATTTATGTATGTGTTTTGGGAGATCATTGATGTAGATCAGGAAGTGAGTTGGGCCCAGCATTGACCCTGAGGAACTCCAGCATTAATACTTCGGGCCTCTGATTTCTGCCCGTCAACCACTACTTTTATGAGCATATCAGGTAGAAATGATTGAATGGATGAGAAAACATTTCTAGTTATACCGTAGCTGGAAATCTGGTGAAGTAGTGCTTTATGCCATACATTATCGAAGGCATTTGATATGTCAAGAGCTATTGTCCTAGAAAGGAAGCCTTTAAGGAGAGATTCGCCTGTTTAAGTTCTTTGATACATATACCTTGCGACCCTCCGAGACAACTTTTCGCCACTCATTTCTATATTAAACTTTTTTCCCATCGCTGAAAAATTATCTCAACTTCATTAAAAGTGTTTTTCATGCAATCCTTTTATCTTTTTATTAATTTGTATCGTGAACGCTTTCCAAATGATTGCTTGCCGTAAAACAACTACTTTGGTACTTTGCAGTCATCTCTACGGAGAATATTTCCAATCCAGCGCGTCTGATTGCTGGTTATTATGTTGCAATAATTGGAAAACATGCTCTCTAATGGACAGCCGTGTCTGGTGTAATTGATTGGCCATTTATATCAAGGACCTTTCTTAAGTAGCCCGTATGAAATTTTATAAGCCATGTCAGTTTGATGTTGATAACTGTTCCACGTTTCTGATGATTAAAATAGGGTTGGTTGCACACATGTCCGATCAACCGCTACGTTAGGTTGAAATTGCCATTACCGCTTCTCTAATTTGCCAAAAGCAACATCAGCCTTCTGGATGCGATCAGGTATCTCAGAACCTTGGGAAGCAAGGTAAACAAATGTGTCATCGACACCCAGTCTGGTGCATTAAATATAAATTTAAGTTCGCAGTTCGGAACATCCATTGGTGGAGTAAACATCACTTTGGTCTTCACCTTATAGTAAGATCAAATGAAGGCAAATGATGCTGACAATCTTTTGATAAGCAATTCATGTTCAGTGATTAGGTTAGCATCATCCGCATATAATAAATCACGTTCAAGTGTTTGGAATTTTTTAGATCGCGTATTAAACTTGATCAGATTGAACGCTCTACCAGTGGTGAACCTCAGAAAAATTCATGTGTTACAGTTTTGTAAAAGCATGACCAAATACAACCGCAAAATATATTGCGAACAGCATCGAGGCAGGTATATCATCTTACCTGACACCATTGTAAGCAGTGATCATTTCTGATCTTACCCCGTTAAATGTAACACGTACTTTCATATAACAATGTAGTTTTTTTTTCAACATGTAGAGGAATATGGGTGGGCAACCAAGTTTCCTAAGTACTTTCCACAGAGCGTTCTTTATTAAGACTTGATACAGGGGAAAATTTTGTCAAAAAATGTCTCCTGTAGTCGTCTTGCCGAGAAGATTATATCACCAGTACTTCTTTCTGAACTAAAGCAACGTTTCTGGTAAAACTGATGGACACGCGTGAGTGATCACTCTATTAAGGGCAGTCTAACTAACACTTTTCAGATTGCTTCAAGGATTGTAATGCCACGACATTTATCACACTCTGACTTGTTCCCTTCCTTTTAAATAAGGACACCGAAATACAATATGTCCTATCCTGTACTACCACGACAATTCCCAACATGTGTAAATTGGAATGAATACAGCTGAATTCACACTCTCATTCTGCAAGATCTCTATTGGTATACCATCAAAACCAGATGATTTGCATGAGTTGATCTTACCTATCGAAAGAACCGTTTTATTTGCTCGTCAGATAATAACCTTATTCCATAATTAGATTATTTTGTAGCAAGCAAATAATGTCAACTTTATCTATTACTGAAGGATTTAAGAATATATCTGGAAAATGCTCATGCACCGTTTCATAATAACTTGAGCATTTCTGATTAGCCCTGACCCATCTTTTGATTTTACTAAAACAACAGAAGCAAGTGACGGACTGAACACATCCTAAATAAGCAAAAGAGTTGTGTTATGCAGCTTCACCTTAGATTTCAGCAAAGATCTTGAACTACCACTGCCTTTTAAGAGCCGTTAGTTCTCGATGAACAGCAGATTTTTGTGGTTGGTGTGACATCTAAATTTGATATATTTTTGTCAGGTTTGGATCAAAGAGTAACTTATGTAGATGATGTTTTCTATCAGACAGTTTACAGATGTTCGGGTCATTTTCTTCACACCAGTCACCGTGTTTCTTCTCCACATAATTGAGAATATCCAGGCCAGTTTTCTTGACGTGTTCCTTGAATTTCTCCCAGGTGTCCTCAAAAATGCATGCTATCGAAAGTGTCTGGGAGCTCTTGCCTGATATCAGGCTGTTAAAGCTTTGCTACATTGATTTGTTTTGGAAGTTTTATGCACGACATACGATTTACTTTCCTGGCATGCAGTTTAAATTTGTCACGCACCAGCATATAATAGGTATCACAACATACTTCATACATTTCTGAGATCGATTAGTAATAACTATAAGGGATATAACATGGCCATATTTTCATCGGGTGGATCTAAGTTATTTTATGTGTCTGTTTCTGCCGGAAGTATGTGTTACAGATGAATACGTTGAACTCAGCGCATAGCTGTAGTAGGTACAGCTCATTGCTATTTACGGTGTACATGTTACATCGTTCCATTTCATCCCAAATTAGATGTTGTGTTCCTACACGTTCGTTCAAGTCGTCAATAGGACTGACATTTCCTCCGTTGGAATAATGACTACGGTTTATCAGATATCCCCCATAGAACTGCATTACAGCATCGTAACTTTCTGATTGAGTTGAGGCATAGACAAAAAATGGTAATATATCGCCCACATGAAAATGGTATTCGTAGTTTAATAATACGGTCATTTATACCGGATGGATAATCAAGTGTGTCAACCACAGAAGAGCGGATGGCAATCTCTAATTTATACTGGATGTTTCTAACTTACACTAATAATCTATCCTGGATATTGAGTATTTACATAAGGTTACTACTATTTTATAAATATTAAGTTTTATATTATTTATTCAAATATTTTAAGTTACAAAAATAATTCTGTATGATATACTGCTTCAAATATTTCACTGCAAAACTTCTTAAAATTACAAATATGCCTGTTTTAATATGACATTAACTGGATTAATAGTTTTCATATAGAACCTAACTATATAAAGGTCGTTTTTCAGTTTTCATACTATTCTATTCATAGCGGTTAGTTTCATATATATATAAGCATGTATCCTGGCGTTACTAAGTCCTTAGATACGCACAAATATTATATGTTCCTTGCTACAGCTAACTTATGTCTTATTATGCAACCGATTATTTTATTGTACATAACACATAGTTGCAATATCAAAAGAAAAAAGATTGCATGCCGTCAGCTAGAATCAGAACCTAAACTCAACTCTAACTCTTAAGCTACTGAGCCACAGGCATAAACCTTAAAGTTGTTTAACATATTAAGATTTGCGCATGAAAACAAGGGATAGCTGTCTACTTTTGACAATATGTGTGTTTTCTAATTTAACTTTTAGCTGCAGTTTTGGCCGGCTAAAAACCAAATTGAAAATGAATTAAGGGTTTACTCACATTTTAGGACATATGATGGCCATATTTAAGAGCTCTCCCTGAAACTAACTAAACAGAAATTACTTAAATAGTGATTTAAATTGTAGCAAAAAAAGCCTATTGCGTGCGGCACCTTTAAGTGAAACGTAATAGTGATTGTAGTAGCTATACTAGTAGCAGTGTAATATTTGCAAGATGTATACATTTTTAAACCACATGAATAAAGAATGAAAATACAACATTCCCTGTAGTGCTTACTACTATACTAAAGAACTATGGCAGAGATGAAGAAAATAAATATATGCCGATACTAAAATATGCGTATTATTAATTTCATATATGATGAACGATGTGGCGGTGAAAAATAACGAAGGAACGTTAATACGACCGAAGTTTCATATATATCGACTAAAAGACATTTTATACGTAACAAACTATCACAAGAGACTTATACAAGCTATGGATAAAATGCGTGAACCACAATACAATCTGTTACTGCATGAACACATGGTTACAATGCAAGATAAAATAATTTACTTAAAGCGATACAGTAACTAACATATCAATGAAAAAATTTAAATATAAGTGAATTAAAATATATATCTCTCTACTCCTGTTCACGCTAGTGATGATGCCATGTTTTAACATTGCCCCAAAATGAAGTAGCGATCTACAGATATAAATTAGCTGATGAAATTCGTTAATGCACAACGCATTAAAGTACAAACTAAATAAGCACTTGTTCGAGGCCGCCCTACCCACTAGTTTCATCCCGACCTACATATCCCTAACTAACAGACAAACGTCAAAATATCATCACTTCATTGCTGGATTATAAGTAGAGTTAGGAAAACAGCATATTCTTTTCATTGGTTTGACTCTCGAATGCATATCTGTTGATATCCTTTACGCTTTTATATAGGGGGACGTGATTCTCTGTTGATTAAATGTGTCGGATATATAGTGGAGAGTCAAAACAATGAAAAGAATATGCTGTTGTGATAGCCTTAGTTATTTGGTACAGAACGCCATTTAATCTGGTAGCCTCTGCCCGCAGACTCCTTCCCTTTTCTTACTTCTTTGACTGTAGTAACCCGCATACGTTTTGATATAATGAACAGATTTCTCAGTGGTCAACATTTCACAGTCTGCTGTTGAACATGATCTCAAATGTTGTCTTTTAAACATCTCAATTTGCAATATGGCGTGTGTAGTGAAACGAGTAAGTAAAAGTAAGCAATATAAACACTAATAAACAATACAATACTTGTAAGCCAAGCAATAAAAATATAATCATGTATTGACGATTAAATGCAATATAAGTATTGATTAATATTACTCATAATGATCAAATATATTGAGCTAAGCTTCATTAAAAATGCAACTAGAAGCACAGTCAATCAAAGGTACTTTTTTGCATCAATAGATGAGAAGACATAAATTTCTGACACTATTAAGACACTACAATGTAAGACATATATCGAGCCCGAGACTCCGTGATTATGACAAACATTACTGATCCAACAGCATTTGATGGTAAAAACACCATAGCAATATTTTTGGTCTCCTTTGTCTTCTTTGTTACAATTATGATTATTAAACACCGTATAAGAAAGAGTAACTTACCTGATAGTGGATTATATCGTACAGCATGAATTTATATTGAAATTAGTATCTAACTTTAATGAACTAGTCAAGGGTAAACCAAGCAATATTGAACACATACGCAGGAAAATTATTATAATGCACATCGACAAAATATACGGGTTATTTTGATAGATCCAATATCAAAATATAAAAAAAGAGATTACACAAGAATTAGAAATTACGTATACAGAACAATGAAATTCTCATATAGTTTGTAATGACTAAACAACGAACATAACTCCGAACTCTGCTGAGAACAGTAAATGGAAGAAAATAAATAGCGTACTAGAAATCAAAAGAGAGGAGAATTCATACGGGACAGAATTGTGCACAGGTAAGCGAAAATAGCAACATTACAAAGATAACTTCCAGAAAAATACATGAAGAAATAGAGAATTGTCGACATCGTGGGCAAAAATACAAAAAAAACATTAATTTAGATACCTTAAGCCAGAATAACTACAAATATAGTCCGAGCAAATATATAAATATACATGATTGCTTCAGGAAAATATTATATTTTGTGATAAGCAGGGAATTCTTTTTTTAACAAACCTACAGTAGAGATGCCGTTTTAAAGTAAAAGGTATAAGAACTTGGGGACCTTTGTAAAAAAATGAGCTATAAAACATGGTCCGCATTAATTGTAATGGACGTTACAGGTGCAATGGTTTATAAGAGTCTAAAAGTAGGAATACTTTAAGTAATCATTTTTGATGGAGAAGATAGACCTTTTGTTATGATTGAATGCAGAAAAACTCCCAGACTAGAGAAAAATTAACAAATACCTTGGAATAATAGGATTTAGATACATTAACGATATAGAGTATATGTAGACTTTTATGCAGCAATCCGTATAACAAAAAGTAAGAATCAACTATGGCGGCATCACGCAAACATGCAGCAGGAAGCGTGGAAAAAACAATAAAACTGCATTAGTAAGACTATGCGTTGCATTTTGCAGTAAAAGGATTAGAAAATAAAATAATTTCTCTCAGATATATTCTAGGGATACTTACTATGTGATACCAGTAATAAATAACCGATGTACGAATTTATTTTATTTGTAAATTTTTCACACAAATCTTGAAATAATTAGAAAGATGAACAAAAGCATGTAGGCTATCCTTCTTCAGGACATGAAATGTGGATCCAACCAGTGTTATCCGCAGAGAATGGACTAAGCCACTCGGTTTCATATTGAACTACAAAATATAATGTACAAGAGTGTCCCGTCGGAATTTTCATTCATAGAATCATTAATATACTTTACAATTTGATCTGAAGTCCATGTAATTTTTCCTATTAATAAACTTCTGATTATAATGTAAAAAAAATCTTTATTGATCACCATTAAATAATGAAGACGCCTGCATACGAACTACAAATGTTTAAATGATCTCATCAGCGTCTTTCTTGCTATAGTAACCGTTTCTATGTTTGTAATACTTTAATGCTCGTTTTCTGTAGTGAATAACATTTACATGACTCCAATTATAAATAAGCTTGTTTACTTGGTTTGAGGGCCATTCCTGGTCTAAGTCAAGTAAATTACGACATTGTCTAACACCTGGGATGTGCTGCGTTTGAACTCAGTCCGTTCCATAGAAATACTTTAACATACCAATTTTTGAAAAAATCCCGTGTCATCTCCCTTGTAAGTACTGAATATCTTTCTAGAAAAAAATTCTCACTAGACCATATCAGGAAAATCGATGCCAACAAAATAACCATCTAGTTTCTACTAAATGAATCATGTAATTAATAGCAGTATTTAGTTCAGTAATATAATTAGGCCCTCTTCTGTAATCATTACAATTAAGATAATTCTAATTTACACAGTAGGTTTTAATATCTGGTGAATAGAAGACTATTCTAAATAAAATCTTATACTGACTAACGACCCAAGCAGATAACTGAACAGAACTATCGCAATGAATTCGTAACCGTATTTACAATCTGTTTAAGAATCTATCAAGATTCAGTGCAAACTAACATAAGAGAATGATTGACTATTCCACCAAAAATCAGGCTTTAAGGCCACACAATCTCATCGTTACAGTTAAATGATTTATGCACCTGTATATAAATAATAGAATGATAAATAATACCAACAATCTGTTAACTGTTTGCAATAGGTTTGTTTGTTTTTGTAGTAAATAGTATTCTATATATCCAATTATAGGTATTGCGGTATTTTACGGTAAGTTTAAAGCCTATTCATAATAGAAATCGCTTTTGTATATTATTATATGGAAATATCACAAAACACTTATACACTGGTGGTTGAAACTTCTTCAACGTTACAGGTTTTGGCTGACGTTTATCTGTACAAATTATTATTGGATTGACAAAAGGATTCCGAATTGTATTAAGGCGTTCATGCGTTGCATTTTTATGTCCTTCTGTATAGAACTTTATTAAATAATTGGTAGCATGCGTTTTGGTTTATGTTTTCCTCCTATAATAAGGAGTACCCTTATATTTTAACTCGCCTGTGTACACAGATTTCAATAACGCTATTATATATTCTTAATACGTTTTTATTTATTTTTATTGGATTTGTTTCTTTTGCTCATATAAATAACTTCCCTTTAATCACATTGAGGTATTTATAAGGGAAATCAAAAGAACCCATACATTAGACTAAAAATAAGTTTTACTCTCCTAATGTTTGTTTTGAAATGTTATGATCATCGAATTGAGTTGGATATATGATTAAATAATATGTGTATATCGATAGCAATCGCACAAGTTCAGGAAGATAGCGCATAATTTTATCATCATGAAAGAAATTATCCTCAAACGTTTTCTGTATTAATCATATCAACAAACCAAACTGATAAAAGTTGCTTGTTTTTGTGTATTTTTAATTTGCCAATAGCGCAATCACCATCAGTAGAAGAGAAAAAGATGAAAAGTCACGCTGACTTGGAAGTTTTGGATGACTCATTTGTCTTGACGTTCGAAAAGAGAATCATAACAAGCTATGATATGATATATAGAAGTGACGAAATCCATCGCAGATACACATCAAAATTGTTTCTATACAATAATAACAATTGAATTTTACAGGATTAGAAACATTGATCACCCGAATAGAAGCGGTACAAAAACATGGATAAATATAAAATAGCACACGATGTTATATTCAAAAATATGTATCCGAAGTTTGTATGTAAATTCATTCCATTATTTTAATTTAAAATATAACATATTAAGATTTGGATATGGAGTAAAAATACATCATAGGAACCTGAGTAATTAGTTGCCAATACGATGGATACAATCTTATGAATATCATAAACATTGTATGTTCAATGGAGGGGTTGTACCTCTTACTCAAATGAAATAGACATTTGAGAATGCACATTATTTCATGTATAATGCATATTGTTAATGTTGTGATTGCAAGGTTGAACAATAATTAGTAAGGAAATACAATGAAGACGCAAACAACAAGATAACGCAATAATAAGTGTATTAAAGAAAAGGTATATTTACAATATGTACAAATGACGGTGTCGAGTCAGAGAGTCTTGGTGGGAGGACATGTACGCTCTTCGGCGTCACTTCCGGTGGCATTTGAGTAAGACACACCAAGGCCAACCTAGGCTTGCCATTTATAGTGTTATGTTATTCGCATATGCAAATAAGTGGTTGCCACCACAACAGTTAATATCTTTAAACATTTGATTACCTGGATTTTCTATACAAAGATCAGTCAGTTTTATACCATTTGCATAAAATTAAATCTAACTAAACATAGCTTACATTAAGAAAAATTACGCATGTCAGTGTTTGTGTAAAAATCATTATGTTTATTCACGGTACATACATACATAAATATATAAGCATGTTAGATATTTTATTAATAATAATACAACGTAAGTAAAAAGAGCTTATGTCTAGCGTGTGTTACTATATTGGACATTGTTTAATTTTTGTAAATATATGTGGTTTTATATATTATTTATTATAATACATACATATTCATGCATCATTTTAAGGGGTAACGTGTTTAGAAGCGTTTTTAAGATGTACATGGTGCAAGTGATGTTTTCAAACGTATTTGATTTAATAGAGTACAGTGTTTTTTAAGATATGAGTGAATACAGGATATGCTAAAAAAAGAATTATTCTAATCTTGTTTACTCCAAACCGACATATGTATAAAACACACACACACACACACACACACACACACACACACACACACACACACACACACATATATATATATTTATATGTATATGTATATATATATATATATATGTGTGTGTCCTTTTCAACTACACAACAGTTGGTGGAGGATGGTAGAAACTTGCTGTACACCTCACATTAAATAATTAATAGAATAGCATGAAGACTTTTTCGCAACCAACCCAATGTTGGTGTTAATGCAATAGAAAGTATCCCTCAGTTTCGTCCGGTATTTGATGCTGAACCGACTTTTGTAGAAATACTTGACTGCATAAAACAGTTAACCCCGACCAAATCCCCTTCATTCATGTTGAGCTGCTGAAGCATGGTGCTGTCAATATACATTGTGCGGTCCACTCTTTGAGAATGTCGGTATGGCAGAGCTAACCAGTTGCCCAAGACTGGATGGATGCCATCCTGATTATGTTGCACAGAGGAAAGCGTTCAAGGTTTGATTGTTGAAATTATCGAGGTACCTCGCTGCTGCGAGCGGTTGGAAAGGTGTTTGGACGGTTCTTACTAAACCGATTAACTTATATCCTTTCGGGATCCCAGTCTGGTATTAGAGGTGGACGCGTCACCGATAATATAGTGTTTTCTGCAAGACAGATTTTGTAAAATTCTTTTAAGTGGCGTATACCTCTTGGACCGGTGGTAGTGGATTTAAACCAGGCGTTTTATACAGTTAACCGTGAGGCTCTCTGGAAAATGCTAGAAACATTTAGCTGTAAACCTGCTTTTACGGAAAAGTTCAAGCCACTTCATAATAGTATGAAAGGTCGCGTCAACTTCAATAATCATCTATTTGAAGAATTCCCCATTAATAATGGAGTGAAGCAGGGTGATATAGCTGCACCAACATTGTTTTCGCTATGACTGATTAGTGTACTCTGGTATGGTTTCCGCGATTTCAATATTGGTGCTTATATTAGATTCCAAACGGCTTGAAAGATGTTTAACCTCAGACGATTCAAAGCGAAAACACTGATGGACACGTTAGAGACCTATTGTATGCTGATGATGCTGACTTGGTGACACACTCCCCAGTAAGTATGTCATTAATGATTGATATCGTCAGGAATTCTTGTCCCTTCTTCGTACTGAGTTAGCATTAAGAACACTAGGGGCATGTACTCTCCTGGTGACTTGTATGTTGAACCTGACATCCTCGTCTATTTAAAGCACCTTGACGTCGTGAGAAATTTTGCACCTCATTGTAGTATTTTGTCAATTGATGACACTCTTGGCGCGGCAATAAAATAATGAATCAGGAAGGCACCAGACGCATTTTATTGGGTTACAAGATAGTCAGTCTGCTGGTGATCTAAGTCTGAAAACTAAAATGTCAGTATACCAAACATGTGTGGTGCCATCCCTACTCTCTGGATCTGAAACATGGACCTTGAACCGATCACTGGTAGATCTGCTTTAGAAGTTCCATCAACACAGCCTTAGGCATATTCTTTGTTTACAGTGAGATAGTTTTGTACCTGGTACATATGTCTGAAAGACGGCTAAAACAAGCAGTAGTTTTTATATTGTTATTAAGAACTAAATGCGGTGAGCGAGTTGCCTTGTCTGACTTGTCAACTATTGACTCCTAAAACAGTTGTACTTTGCTGAGCTCCTTCTTGGCAAAAGACTCACCACAAGCCTAAAAACGTTTTCGTGTAGCATCAAGAGAGTTAGTAAACTTTCATATTCCTGTCAACAGTTGGAAGGCCTTAGAGTTTTATCACAAGCAGTAAAAGGCAATGGATATACAGGGGTTAAGGACACATTGAAGCAGCCAAAATAGAGCGGGCGAACCTCAACAGAACATGTAGAAAACGCCATACGCTGCCCACTAATTATTGAAATATTTGGATATGTGAGTTATGCGACTGGGATCGGTTTCCAAGGAGTTTGTTTTTAATCACATGAAAGCGTAAGATGATTCGGATTCAATTGCTGTTAGTTGTATTCAAACCAATTCAATCCACAGTGTCATGTCTGCTTGAGGGTGCGCAAGTCGCTAGTAGGACTGAAAAGTCATATTCCGACACTTTCAGTGACTGAAGGTGTAGCACTCGCCTGACAAGACGTTGCAATCATATATATATATATATATATATATATATATATATATATATATATATATATATACCTATATCTCTCTATCTCTCTATTTCTCTCTCTCCCTCTCTCTCTCTCTATATATATATATCAAATTATAAATTTTCGTACTGTCTACTTGTGTGTGTGACCCGGTTTTTCTAAGCCTTCAGGCAATCTACTCAGGAAAGTAAGGTACCGAAATAAAGCTTATGACCCAGCGGATGTTTTAGTGATATTTATATCCATGTTTTGTGTATGGAAATGCAAGAAAATGCAAAAAAATGCAAAAAATAACGATTTACTAAACTACGTTTTATTTACTGGATACTTTTCCGGTATTTACCGGAATTTATTATCTCCCTTAGTAAATTAGATGTGTTTCTGTGTGTATGTGTGTGTATGTGACGCAGTTTGTCTCAGCTTACAGCCAATCCACCCAGGCAAGTTAGGTACCGAAATAGAGCTTCTGGCCCAGCGGATGTTTAATGATATTTATATCCATGTTTGCTGTATGGAAATGCAAAAAAAAATACGATTTACTAAACAACGTTTTATTTACTGGATACTTTTCCGGTATTCACCGGAACTTATTATCTCCCTGTGTGTGTGTGTGTGTGAGTGAGTGAGTGAGTGAGTGAAAGAGAGAGACAGAGACAGAGATAGAGACAGGCAGGCAGGCAGGCAGGCAGGCGGCTCGAAATGAAGCTTATGGCTCAGCGGATGATTTGGTGATATTTATATCAATTTTTGGTGTATGGAAATGCAAAAAATAAACAAAATGCAAAAATTAACGAGTTACTAACAAAGTTTTAATTGATGGATATTTTCCGGTATAAAGACTCAAGTTTGCCCAACTGGGCTAACATTGGTGCTTGTATATATATATATATATAGTGTTACGTGGTGTTATTATTATTAAGATGATGTACATTCCGTATTGTTATGTAATTCTTATTAAAAGAGATGTTATTTGTTATTGCTCATATTTGTGAGTGTCCTAGAGTGATAGAGAGTGTTCATGTTGTGTAATAGTATATTGGAGACACAAACAGGTATATAATAAGAGAGAGAGACATTTCTGTATATATATAATAGACAGGTAAATATTACTACAGGAGAACCAATTCAATGAGAGGAGATTTATGAATATCTTGATAGATAGACCGAGATATAGTGCGTTTGACATTTACGTTTTGACAGTTGTGAATATAATATAAACACGTTACCTTTCTAGTTGTAATGGTGAACGCAGAAGACGAATAATACATAAAGATGATGACGTCCTTTATTTCATGAGCGGTCCATGATTTCGCTTGAGCAATTCAAAGTTTCTTTACATGGTTATTTCTAAAAACCCTCTCGCTTCTAGGGCGTGTCTTGATTCTAACGGATAATCGGTCTGAACCTCTCTGCTTCTCTCCGAATCTTCTCCCAGACTCCTCGACTGCATCTAAAAACTCTACCATATTGAAACCTCGTCACGTCATCGCATGATTAAACATGTGCTCATAAAGCACGTTTGATGACATGACTTACGTTACAAAACTTGACATGACCCCGAGTTCAGTAATCTATTTTCCAAATAACATTTTTACAAAATATGTTTACAATTTCAATTGACGATTAAATTCCTTAACAGAAACAAATTTCATTATTACATTCCTTTTCCATATACAGATATGTAAGCTAAACAATTGCAATTCCTTATTTAAATAACATTCTGTATTTGTTTTAATTTATGATTGGAAATTTCAAATCCAAATCTAGCTTTGCAAGTTCGAATCCTTGACTATCCTATTTAATATTTACATTTAACTAATTCCCTATTTTTTACTTACATGAAAAGAGGACAGCCCTTTTATCATGTAACATATATACGTTTTATTTTTTATTACCGGTGTATCTGCTCAGTTACATATGTTTCGGACCATATTTACGATCCAGTAGCCTCGTTAGACCTTACAGAAATGACTATTATTATATGTAATAACGATTTTAAAAGATATACGAGAGAAAAAAATACGAGCGAAAAAAGAGAAAAAAGAAAGAGGGGAAGAGAAAGTAAGGGTGGAGATCAACAATAATTAAGTTTTGAAGTTTAAAATCCATTAGATTGTAGTGCGTGGGGGGTTAGTAAATACAGCTAGGCGTGGGTGAAGGTGTAGTAGTATATAGGGAGGGGGAGAGGGGGAGATAAAAAGGAGGGGTAAGAGGAGGAAGGAGGAGGAAGTTCAAGTTTGGGTTTTAAGATTTGACTGTATTTAGTAAAATTGTTTAGCTGTACACTGGAGTATATGGATTGATGGGAGGGAGAGAGGGAGAGAGGGAGAGAGTAAGGTTTAGTGAATGTGTCATATGTGTTTGGCAGGGTTTCATTTTAGAACGCTCGCAGTGGACACGGCAAGTCCAGGCCTTGATCCGACAATGAATTGTTTCTGGATAAGGATTAAGCAATCTGTTTGTGTTGCAATTATTTTTGTCATTTGTATTTTTATATTGTTGAGGAACAGTGAGCAGTAATAGAACACCAAGGACAAGCGACCATCCAAGTAGAACATTTTCCAGCACGTTTTGCTATATGAAGGTCGCTTCCGGAAAAGCAGGAAACTATTTATCAAACGAGCCAAAGATACATTATTTCTAAACAATATTAGCCCACAGTTATTATCTTATTTCTACATCCTAACCTAAAAAAAAAACATCAATCGTCCCTTTATACAAAACATCTGTTATATAATTTGAGAACCTAAAGACAAAATAGAAAGCGAAATGACAAAGATGCTATAAGTATACACACGGTACACTTTCGATTTTACTTACAACTTTAATCGCTAAACAGTAGGAGTTTTTGCTAATTGTGTAATTCGGAAACTGCAGCAAGTTAATTGGGTGCATAGTTTAGGTTAATACTTAGGAAATATCTGCCAGATTGTACCATTGAAATTATATGACATAGACAATACCGAAGGATCTAATTATTTAGAAATGATTTTAGGACACTTGTATTGAGGAATAATCTAGTGTACAAGTGTAAGGGTTTAATAGTGCCAACGATACCGTCTAAAAGAGAGAATTACCTCTTTTAAGAAATGTGGGATAATTTCAGATGTGATACCATTAGCTCCTCAGAAGGTGTCGTATAGCGGTGGGTGTATATATATATGTGAATATATATACACGTATTTTAATTCGTGTATCCTCTAGTGATTATATTGTATAAGACTGTATATACATGCGTATATAAAAATCGCAGTTACTTATATGACGTGCGTATATACGTGTGTTCGTCTATCACCGTCTAGCGTTATGATCCTCTAATCAAGATTTCCTTGTGTGTATGTACATTTAAAAACAGTTTATTACGGAGCACGAATATATATGAATATATGTGTAACACAAAGAAGAAATATCTCTTATTCGGGCTTACAAATTCTGGTCAATTGGGAATATATATGTTCCATTTAAGGTTTTGTTTACCAGGAAGATACAATTGAAATTCTCCTCTATTAATAACACAGCCTATTCAAATTATTTTCTTCTTTTTGGATTCTGACTATCGCCATTTCAGATTTGGAGCAATCAGCATCTGAAGACCGTTTCTGATAATTTCCACATATCTTTAAAAGATCATCTTTACTTCTTAATGTCACTATTAATATACATTACTAAGGTAATCACCTGGTGTTTTACATGCTGTTATTTCTAAGTTGCCAACTAAATTGTCATGATAAACTTTTAAGTTACGTTCCTGATTTAATGAAAATAAATATTTATTCAAAATATTTTGATTGTTCTAAATCATATTGTCGCTGACAAAATATTTTGGTTTGAATAACCATAATAATAATAATAATAATAATAATAATAATAATAATAATAATAATAATCGACTTGCACAAGTTCGGCATTCCCTAGCATTCTTGTATAATATTATGAATGTACCTTATTTATTTGCAGCATATTTCGTAAAAATCGTGTGCGCACTTATTCCAAAACCTTTCTATTTGCATATTTTACACGCTTGAAGAGTGCAATTGATAATTTCTGATTGAAAATATTGATGAGTTCTTAAGAGAAAGTCGCTTTGCTTTGTTACATTAAACTTGATCGATTATTTTTAAAATTTTAATACATGCTAGCATTTCAGTCCGACGTTTCTATTCAACATTAATTCATTATTATTTATATCAATGAATATATTATATTAGTCTATTTAGAACTGATTAAAAGTATCCTTTGTAAAAATAAATCAACATTTGACAATTCCTTTTGTAGGAAACAACACCCGGTATTATGCTTTATTATATTTGCAAAATATAAGTATAGTCTTAATGCTAGATTAATATTAAGTTGAACGTATTATGTATGTGAGAAAATATGAAGATTTTCTTAATTGTACAAGCATATCAATGCATTAATATTCTTATTCTGCGCACGCAGAACGTGTTCCTAAGATACATACACAATAGAATGTATTCATTATTCTTGAGTGCTTAATGAAAATTATCGTTATGTGTGCGTGTTTTTTTTTTAATTTTTAATGCTTCGGAATCAAATGTGTATTCTAATGAGATTAGCAATGTTATGGAATCAAATTCGCATATACTTCTCGAAATAAAATTCTCTATTCTGAATAATGTTTCTATGATAAATTATACGTTTCACGAAAGTGCTGTAAATTCCGAACTAGCATTACAACCTCGAAAAAAACAGACAAATACATTGCTTTCACAATAGAATAAGTAAGACTATTTTACAGAAATGCGCATAATTACTCAAGTGACATTAACAGCAAAGACTCATGCCCCAATAACGTGGTAGTATTTAATATATTTCGAGTTTATTTGCTGTTTATTTACTGGATACTGAAGTAGTCGTATCATCTTAACTCATAACAGAAATACAATCAATGTATGCTACGTTACCGAAACAATAAACATATTGTTGATATTACTGATATTTTTCTCATACTATCCAAAGAATCGTGCATTGTATTTATTTTTTAATATCAGGAAAATATTCAAATAAACACCCCAATAATGATGATTAATGTTTGACCCATTACTGGCATAATTTATTTAGCAATAAATAGTTTTTAAATAATGAAACCCACACGTGACGGAAGTTAGCGTGATACACACTAACATGAACACAACTTCTCATTTTTGTTGAATCATGCATAAACCTGTATTTTCAAGCCCAGTTGAGCTGACAAGCCATAGAGTAAGAAATATTGTTTTATTTTGTAAAGGCGACTTGAAAGTACAATTTGACGTTAAAGGGTAAAATACATGCCCAACTGTCAGAATAATTTATACAGGAAAAGTAAAGGCACTGTTTAGAATATTCTTACTGCTCTATAAATAATGGCTGTAATTCCATACAACGCTTCATGTAGGCATTGTCAGAGAATGTGTACGCATCGATACGTCGCGCCTCTTATTATGTTGCTAATTCATAATCAGTTCAAAGTTTTCTGGGAGTAAAAGTCTCACTTCGAAACATAGACAATACTTAAAAGATAATCAACAGTTACTTAAAACTTCTCTATTTTCATGACGGACACAACGTGAACTATCGAGCCGGTAAATTAGATGAAGGTTCTTTAAATTTTATATGCATTCTTGATTTTTATATACAATCTCCCTAACTGTCAAAGATGATTGTGAAGAAGTTTGCAGGTGTAATTTGTCGACAATTCCGAGGCCAAAACAGTATCCTTACTTAAAAACAAAATAAATAATGGTAAGCTTGCATCTTAAAAAAGTCAGCGACCTTGTAAGTATAATATTATGTAATATAATTAACACTTAAGACATCTACCATTCATAACTAAGGGAACACAAAAATTTTTATCTCGTAACCTAATTAAAGGTTTTCGTTTGAAAAACAATAGATTTTCTTGATTTTTATCTCAAAACTCCTTTATTGGCTAGAACTATTCTGTAGAAGGTCGCAGTTTACATCGGCTAAAATTAAAGTCTACATAATAGAATTCGTGGATATCAGACTATTAAACACTATTCTTGTCAGTATAATGTAATATTGGTTTTTGGATTTCAATGTGGTTCACTTCTGATTAAAAATCGATCTTTTGTTTTAATTTCACTAAAATTATAGTAGGGTGTATATTATATTTTCGATAAAATATGACAGACGGTTATGGGAATTAAAAAGACACATGCAATAAGGGCAGAAGCGAATGGATGAGACGGAGACGAATAGAAAGATCGAGAAATTTTACATATAATTCTTCCACTGTCTGTATATGTTTAGTGAAAGGTATATTTGTTGATATGAAAATTTGTTATGAATGGCGAAAAATGGAAAATGTACAATGAAATGAGATATATTTTTAATATAATATGAACGATGAAACACTAATTTATAATATAATAAAATAAAACTTCAGTAATAATACGGTAAATTGGATGATACCAAAGCTAGATATAATCTAAACAACAAGTTTGTAAGAAAGGGGTGTTTTTTTTTAATTGAATTGATGTTATTTTCAGATTGGGTTTAATTCTTTCGAACGAATAATCTGACAAATTGAATGAATGAATGAAACTTAAAATGAGCTACATAGAAAAAAAAACACTCGAATATATTGAATTGCGTCAACTACTTGTTTTTAGTTTTGATTTCGTTATTTGGTTTCGATCATATGAGAATATAATAAAATAAAATATAGTGCTTTTTCGTGGTGACAATCAAGTCTAGATATTTCCTTCAGAAATAACTGACTGAAAAAAGAAAAAAAATGATCCGACGGAATACCACAAACACAGCTTGTCTACAAATAGATTATCTATAGACAAGTATATTTGATTCAATTATGTAAAACCATTCCAATTTTGATATTTCAATATATTCACGCTCTCCGAAGATTGGAATATCTATACATTTTTTCGATTAGTACCGATGAGTTTTATTGAGACTCTACACAATATGTTGATTAGATTACGTACGGAGACATCTACAAATAACACGTTTTATAAATTGCGAATTGTGTATAAGTATTGGGAAACAACTTCACCATTTATCGTTGAATAAATATGAAAACAAGTAAAACGTTTCATAAATATTTCCTAATAAAATAAGATTAAATGTAATCATGAGTTTTATCCTGGGTGCTACACCCACGAGTAAAGTATTATAAAATATTTTTCATGGCTTTCTTATTATATATATAGTTTTACATATATGTGGATATTTATTTATATAAAAAAATATTTTATGTATGTATATGCACTAGTACAAGGAACTATAATATAGTATGTCTCAATTGCAAGTGTTTACTTCAAAAGTGCCCAATATTTATTACACACAGGAAGTAAGTTTTGGAAATATATTTATGATAAGTAAACTGTAAAGAGTTATCGACACATCATTACCGAGAGAATTTTATGAATTAATCTGATGATTCCCTTAAGAGTATAAAAGGCAAATGTCTCTATCTATGTTTATTTTAATACATATATTTTATATACACACACACACATACACACACACACACACACACATATATATATATATATATATATATATATATATATAATTTATAAATTATAATTATTGTAAGGCGAATAAATGTTCCCTGCATAACTACTTTCTGACAAAGAGTGTAGGTAGAGACAATACATTTCTATTGCACATATATTAATAGTCATCTTTGAAGAAAGGAACTGGGCAATGTAGGTTAGGCGCTAAACATTTTCAAATCGTAGTATGAAGGTTTTACCAAATAAAAAAATATCGAACGCTATTACTAAACGATATATTTATATAACCAACTAAACACGACCCATATACTTTTTTTATTGCAGTTCGTCAAAACAACATTACCATCATGCGTTTCACCCTAGGAGATTACATATTTGCCATTTTTATTTCTGGTCTTTATAAACAACGCCTAGTTAAATTACGTTTGGGTAAAACCAAAGTCCTCTTCTTAGCATCAGAGAAAATCCAACAGACACACATCTAAGAAAAGGCTCAAGATTTCGAAAACTCCATATGCCCATAAAATAGTAGCGGTCGCCACTATCATGGATAAGTCTTTAAGATGTATGCAATACTTTCTCAACCACGAATTTACATTGCTTATAGCACACTCTCCGAGAGTCCACATTGCAACTCAACTCCTTAACGATTCCAATTGCAATATAGATATAAGTAAATTCCAGGTCCGTCTCAAAATAGTTTAACTCTCTGCTAGGGTAGGAAAAACACGCACACTTGTCGGTATCCTATGTACATATGAATTACTTATTATTCTGTGCATCTACAGGGTGGTCAAAAAGTCAGGTAACATTTTAAAGAAAAACGATATTAGCAATACACGTATATTTAAGTACCATACATTGAAATCTAAAATGAAAAAAACATGAAATATGTTTATTTTGTTAATTGTCGTCCATTTCTCTCTATCAATCGCTGGAAGCGATTAACCACTGATTGTGTAACACGTGTAATTACCTGACTTTTTGACCACCCTGTATCTTTGTTTACACAAAAAATTTTTGACGAAATATTTTAACGCTTTCCCTCAAAACGTAACTGCTCTTAACAAACTGCTTGGCAGCGACACTTATCTGTAGTATAAATGGCCCCGGAAAGTATATGGTTTTATTGTTGCATATTCGGATCGGTGGCTTTTTTGAGATTCTTTTTCTGCTCCTTGTTTCTAGATGATACATGTTTGCATGCATTTAAATGTAATGTGAATAAAATATGCATACATTATTCTTCACTTAGAACGCCTCATTTAAATATATAAAAGGGTCTACTTAAAAGTAGCCCGGTCATTATATTCTTTTTCTTAGCAACTAACTAACACAACAAGACAAAATGCAACTGTTCTTTCAACACGTGTATATAGTGCTCTTGTTCAAGAAATAAATAAAGGCCTCCGCTCAAAGTTCCGTCCAAATCCCCACGTTCTACAGAAATATTCCCGAGTTCGACAAGATACACCTGAAAAAAAGATCAGACGTTACATCGATCCAAACTTTGTGAAAATCACACTCAACATGAACACAGTCGTTCGAATTATAATAATAATAATAATAATAATAATAATAATAATAATAATAATAATAATAATAATAATAATAATAATAGTACTACTACTACTACTACTAATAATAATAATAATAATAATAATAATAATACGCATAACCAATCATTATCTCAAAAATTTTAAAAACTTAATAAAAGAATGTTCCTCGTCTCAAATACATATTGAACTACTTTTAACTAGGCTACCTTGTAGATTTTAGATCATTCCCTCTTGCTTGAATTGAATAGAATCTAAGGCGTAATTCTCACCTTTTCTTACATTCTTATGTTTAAGTTTGAAGAAGATATCCAACCCCAGATCAGCTTTTAATAAACCTGTGACCAGTTATACGTTTCTTCATTTTTGACTTGAAGAATGACGATTTCTAATATTTTGACGATTCGAACTATTCTGCTCAACTTTAGTGTAATTCTCACAAATTGCAACATTTATAGATGCGGGTTGTTACACTCAGGAATGTTTTTCTCAAACTCGGGAATCGAAACGGCATTTAAAAAGAAAACATTTTTATTTAATTCACGGGGGTGGCATGCTCTCGTTGTGTCAGAGATGACCAGGAAGAAGTCACCTAATTAATATGCATGTGTTGTGTGGCCAATTAGCCAAGCAATGCAAATAACGTAAGAAACCGGGATTGCTTGAATTGGAATCCGAGGTCCGCCAAACCTCATCCACGTCTTCCTTTAAAAGGAGCCGCTAAGCGAGTTTAGAGTCAGTTGCAGTTGGCAGTCGCGCAGTCGCATTTCATTCTGTCACCACCCCGTGCCACCTCATTCCTTGACACTCCGATAAAGAAAGAAGTAAATCGGTTGTCGAAAGAAATGTACTGTTTAATCTACTATTGTGTAGAGTACGCATACGAAACGACATTGCATACACTTTTATTTTTCTGTGAATAAAAATAACATTTTTCTTGTAATCAGAATTTAGTTTAATAATTAATCAATATAAACGAAACCAAACTCGCGTAAAAATCGAATATATTTCGCTTACCAACTTGTGGACAAATTTGCAGATTTCGGCCTCACAAACGTTATGAAGTGTGGGGTTTCGGCGAAGTTCTTCGGGTTGGTCATCTCCTTCCCATCACCTCCTTTAGACCTTCCAGAACTTTGAGGTATTTTCTCTGGGTTCCGGTGAGGTCACCTACCATTTCCACCTCACATATACGCTCCCCCGGCCAGAAAGGAAAATTCCTGGTCTTTTCCACTTCCTTATTTTCCGCCGACGCCGCTTTCCTTGTTTCCGCTACTTCCTTAGCTGGAGCTTCTTTAGCTGGAGCTTCTGCTGGTTGCTCCGGAGTGTTGAATAGAGGAGGGGTTGGCTGAGCAGCTTCTTGGGGGGTTGATGTTGGAGGTGCAGTGTTCTCGTCATCCATTTCTTCCTGGGGAGCCTCTTTGGGAGTCTCCTTCCGTTCCCTTTTTTCCTTGGGTTTTTCTTTTTCACCCGTTTCCTCACCCTCTGATTCGGAGGAGCTTCCTCTCAGTTTTCATTTGGCCGTCGCCCTTGTCGCTCTTGTTGGTGCTGGAGGGGGCCTTTTTCTCTCTCTTCCTCCCTTTCTTGGAGACGACCTTACTCCAACTTCCCCCGTTTTTCTGGTACTCTGCTCCTGTCTTTTCGCTTTCCTCCACCGGCTTCTCATTTCCCTCCGGCTTTGGCGGAGCCGGCTCTTTTCTTAGAGGGCAGAAACGAGAGATGTGTCCGAGCTTCAGGCACTGCCAGCAGAGCGGTCTCCTGCCTTCCACGATGATAGTCATCTGCCAGCCCTCACAAGTGAGCAGAGCGGGGATCTTATAGAATTTTTTCGGTCAACCCTCATGCTCACTTTATATGTACCGGTCAGTATATTTCGGGGGCCTTTCACCGGTTGCACTCTCTCCACTTCCCCATACTCCGATAGGGTGGCCCCCAGTTGGGCCTCCCCGATGAAACATGGGACTCCAATCACGGACACCACTGTTCACTTCTTTGATTGATATTCGGGACACAGCCGGATATTTGTCGAATTTTGGATTCAATCTGTTCGCCGTTTGCTACGTCACGGACCGCATTTAATTCTTCGCCGCCATGTTGGTTACTGATCTGAACTACACCGCCATCTTGGTTACTGATCTGAACTACGCCGCCATCTTTGTTCAACATAATATCTCAGAACTTAAGAGGTTAACTACGCCACAGACCGCATTTGATTCTTGGTCGCCATCTTGGTTACTGATCCGAACTACGCCGCCATGTTTGTTCAACACAATGTCTCAAGACTTAAAAAATAATAATAATAATAATAATAATATATATATATATATATATATATATATATATATATATATATAGTGTTTCTGTACTTTATCGATACTGTCTTAAGTTTTTCTGTGATTTCATGCCTGGAAAAGAGATTTACGTTTTGCATCAGACTCCAAAAAACATTTCCGATAACATCGGCTTCACAACGAGGAATAATTATGATCGGACATTTTCCAAGAAAGCACTTTACTTTCTGTCACTCCTCTTAGTTCAGTGAACAGACCGCATTATTGATTTTCTTATATTTAATAAAATAGAATCGATCTGGCCAAGTAATCACGCGTCTCTTTGATCAACCTTGCACATTCAAGATCGTGGTATTGTCAACATCGCCACTGACTGAACTATTGGCAATCATGTCGCTTTGTTGACGAAATGTTGTTTTTTTGTTTTTTACATATTCAGGCAATTTCACTGTCCAGCACCAAATGAGAAGGCAATTACTGGAGAGAGAGAAACGTATAAAAAGGAATGTCGCAAGAAGGAAAACGGACGAATATTATCATTTGGCGTGACAGTTGGTCCAGCTGAATACAATGTATATATTTTATGGGTTATATAAATGTATTTTATAGCTGCGACGAATATTTACGTTTATGACTAGCGACAGAAAAAAAATCAAATAATCTGAATACATAAGCGAATGAAAGCAAGAACGAAATCTCTTTATTAACGTGGTGTGAATTTGCCAAATAACAACAAAATCAAATAAACATCTATAATGTTTCTTGAATTGTTTATCATTATTTGCAGCTGATAATCTAGAGTTCACGTTTAAAAGTACAATATAAGAAAGTGAACATTTATTTCTTACCTAAAAAATCTAGAATGTTGATCTTTAGAAATAATGCTTCAGGATATAACCTTCTAACCTTTTTTATATCAATCTTTTTTATAGTTTATTTTCTCATTTTATTTACACCTACCATAATTGTTACGTTATTACATTACTGAACTTGCTGATTTTGTGATTGAATTTCATATATGTATCAAGCCAACATCCTGCACTATTCGCCCATAATCTCTAGCGTAAAGATTGTTTATGTTGTACTACTTTCGAACAGACTAGATTGCGATGACAAAAGAGAATTGTTATGACAGTTTCGAAGTCCCGTCTTAGATCAATTTAGAAGAGCTGTACTTTTCTTCCATTAAATTAACGCTAGTAGGTTGGGTTAAAGGTCAAACAGACTGTTTCTATTTAGCTGTACTTTTTCATCAAATTTTCTTTATATTAGACGCATCGCTAACATTACGTCTGATGAGTTCCATCTATTCTTTGTGAAGAAACCCTCTGGAAAACGTTGGGGATTACTACGTCTTTGACCAAAGCTTCCGTGTAACTGTGCAGTACTGTGTATTATTCCTTCTTATGTATTATTCCTGAAATGTAATCTATCTAATACTGAGTAGAGTCCACGAAGCTTACGTTCGCTTACTTAATACGAACCAGTGTGCAAACGTGAGTATGTCGTATTTTGTAATCATAATTATGTTACAACTCAACTAGCGAATATTACATCATTAAATATTTATACAAATCTACACTTTGATTTGAATTGTTTAGTTTTATACTATACACTATACAACGCGTATGAATATTTTATTTAGGAGTTTCCATACAAGTGTTATATATCCGTTATCATCGAGGTTATCCTTGAGGGGCATTTTTTACGTTTGGTGTATAACATCAAAAGGCGAAGGCATACATTTACGTTTCTTGTATACACTGTATAACATCAAAATGTATTCGTGTGCGTATGATTGTCTCTAATATAAATGGTTGTGTGTTTGATTATCATAAAGGGAATCGCGTGTGTGACATGTAATTTTTGAACCTACCTCTGCTTCTTCTCGCTGTTGGACCATCTGGGAATTTCTCATTCTGGAGGGAGACTTGATACCTGTTTGACGAAGATTTATCACTCCAAGGCGATGAATGTGTTTTATAGTTTTTTATTTCACTTTCCCCAGAGGTCCTGCAGCAGGTGGAAGTAAAATCTGCTTGTGTGGGTTCTTCTTCACACACGTCAGCGTTCGTCTCCCCCCTCCCCAGTTAAGAGGGGGAGACCACGGAAAAACGTCCGTCTTCTTCAAAGCTCAAATCAAATCTCACAGATCTAGCAAACCACGTCACACATACGTAATTTGGTCAGCTGACCTTCGGTTCTGGTAAACGTGTCTACCTCCACGTTTACTCTCCTCTCTCTCTCTCCCTCTCTCTCTCTCTCTCTCTCTCTGTAACACAAGTATTACTAACGACTCTGCTATTTTACAAATAATCATGTAGATTCTTAATTATTGTGTCAGGACATTTTAAAATTAATGACCGCTCAACAATTTATCAGGTGGATTGTCAGACAAACAATTAGGAACATTAAAGAGCGTGTACTGAGTTTCAATAATTATATGATGTGTTTCATAAGTATTAACTAAATATTTGGCGAGCACATATTAGTATCCTGCAGGGAAACAACGTTTCAACGATGACATGTATCTGCATATGGGAATTGGTTTCAAACACGCATTGGCTCTAGACATTTTGCCAAATGCAAAGTGCATGGAAAGAGAAATGGAGTATATTATTGCATATAATTTTGTAATTAAGAATAGAAGATTGAAACTCAGCAACGCATCTTTCTTTGAAAAAAGATTGAGTATAGAGAAAGAAAACATGTTTTCCCATTGAAAGCTGGTGTAAGATAAAGAATATCATCACAAGATTATAAGAATAATTTGTACTCTACTTAGTGAGAAATTAATGTACTAAGTTACACTTCCGCACACCGGCAAAGAACGTTTCAGAAAGTTTCACAGCATGTGTAGTAGCAACAGACTAGATATATATGTAAAATTAGTATAATGTGTGATATTGATGAAAGTATCTTTAGAGATCAGCTGGATTTGTACAAGTCATGTATTGTTATTTGTTCGCATGCTTTCAATACTTACATTTAAAAATGCTCTACTAAGCATGTGAGTTTACTATTGCAATTTGTTTGATCCGTTTTGGTATTTAGACAATAGCCTATCTCAATCATTTTTCCAATGCATTATCCCTAAAATAATGAAGGAATCATGTCGCCTTTAAACGCTGTTATGCCATATTATTTTGAGAAATTATTATATTGAAATATTTGAAAATTTCATATCATATAGAATCAAGGCGGTTATCGTATTTCATAGAAGGTTTGTGAAGCACAAGGTATATATATATATATATATATATATATATATATATATATTAAATTATTCGTTTTGTTTATAACATAATACAGTTTATAATTATGTATGTGTTACTTTTTCTTTTCCAGCGTTTTTTAGCGGGCTCGTTTTTCTATTCACCTTTCAGAGTCCACACTATATATGAAAGATCACAGGGATTTTGTGTTAAAATAACTCAGATACTTTGATAACAACCAGTTTTCTTATATAAACACAAGACAGATAACTTTGCCGTTAATATCAAAAATATATATATAAATATACATATGTATATATATATATATATATATATATATATATATGCAGAGCATCACACATTAGCAGACACAACCTACTAACATGCAAAAGCAACAAAACATCCACACGAATATCTATGGTATTTCACTTCAATAACACCAAACATTTATACAACCCCATTAAACAGATGTTCAAACAATTACAACAGGACCCCACACTCAACACAATATGCAATAAACCACCTATTTGCGCCAAACGACAGCTCCCCCACTTACATTTCTTACTCACATCCACTCGGATCACCTCCCTCTCACATCTCAAGGAAACACACCTTGGAATAGACCCAGATGTCTAATACGTACACATATTAACACCAACAACATATTCACCCCTCCAGGCACCAGTATTCATCTCAAAATCCCCCTCTAAATTGCAATAGCTCAAATGTAATATATCTGTTATACTGCACCGAATGACAAAAGGAAATTACGTGGCGGAAACAGGCCTGGAGTTCCGCCACCGCCTTAATGACCACAAACATACCATTAGAGACAAATCTACACAACATCCAGTAGCTATCCACTATAATTTACCTAAATACACAAATAGACATCAGATACATCCTCATAGGATCCAATTTTATTACCCAACACCAGAGACGAAAATATGAACAAAAATAAAGTCTAAATCTCAACACGCACACTTCAGGCCTTTACAAAAATCTAGGGCTACTCAATGACTACAATTTTTATAACTACAGATGTTTTCCATAAACCTTAGGACTAAAATGCACGGTGAGATGGGGTAAACGTTTTTTTTTCTCTAACTCTTTCCGAAATCTTCACATTTTCCTATTTTTTTTCTTTCTTTATACTCTCATACACATTGGTCTATGCATGTGTATGTGTGTGCGTATTATGTAAGCACATATTTATGTATTAATGCGAGTGTATGTGCATATTTATCTGAAAGTGTATGCACACGTCAGTATATGTATATATGTGTATATATGTATATATATATATATGTATGTATATGTGGATATGTGTGTATGTGTGCGTGTTTTTTCAAAACACATTTTCTTTAAGTGTTAATTTTCTTCATATTACCGTATATGTATATATATATGTATGTATGTATTTCTCGCGCACCTGTACTTCTTTTCCCGCCCCTCTCTTCCTCTCTCCTTCTCTCTCCCTACATTCGCTTATGCAAACTTGTGTATATCTTTATAGCTTTCTCTACGTGCAAATATATGCGCAAACATTTATGTATGTGCATGTGTATTTGTTGGTATATGTATATGTGTATATATACATAGATTTATATGTGTATATATCCATATATATGTATATATTTGTACATGTGAGTATTTGTTTTAATACGTATGTGTATGTACATATGAATATATGAATTAATAAAAAGTAGCGTTTCATGTCTGTCTTTAATCGGTCCAATTTGGAAACGTCGTTTTCGTTCTTTTTCGAACGAGAAATAGCCGTTGATTTACAAATGAACATCATAGCGTTTCTCTTTATAACGCCTTATATCATTTGAATTCTTATTCTCCCTTGGAATAAATAATATCGTAAGAAATCAAAAGATTGGACAGTTAAAGGCGCGTTTCTTCATTTTATTACTGCTTAATTTTTAATTTTTCGTTTATATGTGTATATCTACTGTGTGCATGTGTGTATGTACGTACTTATATGTGTTGACGTGGCACCTTCTCATTGGCTCCATCTCCTACTACCCCTTCTCCTCCTTCCTTTCTTACTTTTCCATTTCCCTTTTCCCCGTGTATGCTCCTACTTTCACTACACCGATGAAGACTGAAGGATCGGTTGAAAATATGTACTTGTAAAAAAAGTTTTTTAATTTTTTTTCATAATATTATTTTGTATTCCTGCACGTCACCAATTGAAAACGAATAAAGAAAAATTATAAGCTGTTATACTTTTCGTATTCTTTTTTTTATACATTTCCATATATATATATATATATATATATATATATATATATATATATATATATATATATATATATATATATAGCATTTAATCCCGGCGTTGCCCGGGTGTTTGAATGTATAAATCGAGCAAAAAAAATGTGAGAGTAGGAAGGCAGGCTCGAACCCGTACCGCAAAGAGGGAAAAGAACGAAGAAAAACCTGACCTCTTTGCTTTTACGGCCGCCTCCATTTCGGAAGTGAGGTAGGTTTTAATTTAGGAGATATAATCGAACGGAGAGGATGACTAAAAAAGCGGCCCTCCTCTAGAAAAATGCCCAGTTGAAGGTGAACATATTAATGTTTTCAACCAATTTATCGATAGTTGTCGCCTGTCGAACTTCAAAACGATACTAGTCTTAATAAAATCATTCGCGTCTGTGAAAATTTTTAGGCAGACATGCAAACATACATAGATTTATATATAAGCGACTAAAAATATTTGACCGAAACCGATTAAAAAGTTTGCCCTATCTCTGAATATCCTTTATGTAAAATGTCAAATGTTTAGACCAGAAATTGTCTGAGTAATTTGGTAGAGACGCCAGAGGTCAATTTTTTAAACTTTGACTACTATTATGACCCCTTAACATTTATTGTTTTAGGCTTAAATAAAGTTATTATGTAAGATGCATGTCGAAGGCCCCTATATCTGGAATTTCAATTGTTTATACCGAAAATTGTTGGAGGAATTTGGTAGAGATCTCAAGGGTAAAATCGTTGACCTTTACCTCGTAACAGCTAAATTTCTGGCCGACATAGATTACAAAGATTTTCCCTAATCTCAGTACACTCTATATCAAATTTCGAGTCCATAGAATTTAAATTAACAGAGTTATTGCGTAGGGAAATGTACACATAAACACTCAGACACACAGACACAAAAACACGTTCACTTTTATTGATATATTACCTAGCATTTCAGCGGGGGTTGGAGGTATATGTTAAATAAGCGGTCATTTTTTTAAACTTTGACCCCTATTATGATACTTAACTTTTATTGTTTTGGACTCCAATCAAATTATTAAGTATTATCCATTCCTACGGAACCTATATTTAAAATTTCAAGTGTTTAGCCCTAAAATTGTCGGAGGAGTTTGTTAGAGTTCTTAAAGGGTTAATCGTTGAAATTTTACCCCTTAACAGCCAAATTTCTGGCGGAAAACCAATCACAAAGAGTTTCCCATATCTCAGTAGCCTGTATATAAAATGTCGAGTCTGTAGACTCAAAATTGAGAGAGTTATTGCGTTGGGAAATGTACGCACAGACGCAGAGCAACGAAGACACGTTAACTTTTATAGATATACTAGCATTTAAGCCCAGCGTTGCCCGAATGTTTTGAGATGCATGTTGAGCAAAAAAAAAAAAAAAGAAGTCATTTTTTAAACTTTGACCCCTATTATGACCTCTTAACATGTATGGTTTTGGTCTTTAATCAAGTTATTAAGTTAGATCCATGTTCAAGGAACATCTATATTAAATTGCAATAGTTTAGACCTAAAATTGGCGGAGAAGTTTGGTAGAGTTCTCAAAGGTAAAATCGTTGAACTTTGACCTCTTACTAGCCGAATGTTGGGACACAAAACCAATCACATAGATTTTCCCAAATCTCAGTACTCTGTATATAAAATTTTGAGTCTGTAGACTGAAATTGACAGATTTATGGCGTAGGGACATGTACACGCACAAGACACACATATACACAGACACGTTCACTTTTATAGATATATAGATAGATAGATAAACAATAAGTTGAACACGAATAGATAAACACGGGTTCATGATATGATTCAATCGTCCGCCCTAAGACGGTCAAACTGTCAAAATCATCCTTATCTTTATTACGTAACTAGAATTTTAGCTCGGCGTTGCTTGGGTATTTGTATGTGTTTGTTGAGCAAAAAAAAAGTTGTAGTAGGAACGCGGGCTCGAACCCGTATCGCAAAGGAGGAAAAGTCGGAAAAAAACTGACGTCTATGCTGTTACGATTACCACCAAACCGGGAGTGAATTTTTTTTTTAATTTAGGCTATACAATCGAAAGGAGAGAATGAGTTTAAAAAATATCGGCGAAAAAACGACCCCCTTGTAGAAAAATGCCCAGTTTAAGGTGAAGATATTAATGTTTTTAGCCAATTTTTCCATATTTGTCGTCTGAAAGGTGGAATTTCCAAGCGATACTGATCGTGAGAAAATCCGTCGCCTCTGTCGAAAGGATTGGGTAGACATGCAAACATACATACACACATTTATATATTGTAACTAAAAATATTCGACACAAAGCGATGAAAAAGCTTGCACTATCTCTGAATACCCTTTACGTAAAATTTCAAATGTTTTGACCAGGAATTGTCGGAGTAATTTAGTTGAGACCGCAGAGGCAAATATTTTTACACTTTGACCCCTATTATGACCGTTTAACATTTATTGTTTGGGGTTCAAATCAATTTATTAAGTAAGACCCTGGAGTTTGGTAGAATACTCAAAGGTAAAATCGTTGAACATTGACCTCTTAACAGCTACATTTCTGCCCGATAATAGAGCAAATCTAAGTACCCTGTATATAAAATTTCGAGTCTGTAGACTAAAAATTGACAGAGTTATTTCGTAAGGAAATGTACAGAGACACAAAGGCAGACAGGCATACAGACAGACACACAGACACGTTCACTTTCATAGATATACTAGCATGGGTACTCGGCGTTCCCCGATTATTTGGAGGTGTATTTTGAGCAAAAAAAAAAACCGGTCAATATTTTAAACTTTTACCTCTATTATGACCCCTCAAAATTTATTGTTTGGCGCTCAAATAAAGTTATTAAGTTAGATTATGTCCCAGGTACCTATATCTAAAATTTCAAGTTTTAGACCTAAAATTGTTGGAGGAATTTGGTAGAGTTCTCAAAGGTCAAATCTTTGAACTTTGACCTCTTAACAGCCAAATTTCTGCCCGAAAACGGATTACAAAAATGTTCACAAATCTCAGTACCAAGTATATCAAATTTCGAGTCTGTAAACTGAAAATTTGCAGAGTTATTGCGTTGGAAACTGTACACAGATAGAGATGCAGATACACAGGCACGTTCACTTTTATAGAGTAAATGAAAATATATACGTATAGATAAATATATATGGAAACAATTTTGTGCTTACTGCATATTTTTTACGCAAATATTATGCAAGTATAAATCATGTAGAATATCTGCATGAATATAATTTCAGGTAATAGTTAACTAAAGGTGATTATCCCATTAAAAAACCGAAGGAACTAACAGGGAATTAATTAAAATTAATGTTTAAAAGAATATGCAAATTAGCTAGATCGTTTGCTAGTAAATGCAATTCCACAACCAAGATATAAAACAAAAAAAAAATGTATTTTCTTTTTAAAAAGAGGGTTTTTAATATGAATACTAATACACACAAAAGAAAAACAAATTTACAGGAGTACTAGCATGGGTGTCCGGCGTTGCCCTGGTGTTTGGAGGTGTATGCTGAGCAAAAACAAACAAACAAAAAGGGTTAATTTTTTAACTTTGACCCTTAAAATTTATTGTTTTGGGCTCAAATAAAGTTATTAAGTTAGATCCATGACAAGGAATCTATATCTAAAATTTCAACTGTTTAGACCCAAAATTGTAGGAGGAGTTTGGTAGAGTTTTCAAATGGCAAATCGTTGAACTCTTACCCCTTTAACAACGAAATTTCTGGCCGAAAACCGATCGCATTGATTTTCCAAAATCTTAGTACCCTGTATATCAAATTTCGAGTCTGTAGACTAAAAATTACCATAGTTATTGCAAAGGAAAATATACACAGGCGCACAGACAGACAAAAAGAGAGAGACAGACAAACACACAGGCACGTTTACTTTTATAGAAATATAGATTGATAGATATTATATATTTGTCTAATATAGAAAAACGTAAACATAAAAGGTTTTGCCATTTCAAGTGAAAATCTTGCAGATTTTTACTAATGAAAAATCTTGGTCGGTGATATATATAATTTAATGTATGCCAGTTTTAAAATTTAAATTGTTGTTTTAGAGGTGTGGTGTTAGCAAACAATATATTCTTAGTATAATATGTTCTTATTTCCGATCGATATTTCGTATCTAACTTCCCTGTAACTCAAAAACTATATATTCTTTAATGACCAAATCGTTTATGCAATATTATTTACCATGCGTGTGTTTGTTAATTGATAATTTTCACTTAGCAAATTTTAGGGATTGATTAAACAATTACTAACTCAAATCCTACATTTACATACGCACACACACACATTTTTATTGGGTTCGGACGATTTCATTAATATATAAATATGATTATTTATATTACATTGCGATTTACGTCTGATTATATCAGGTAAGCAGTCCATTTCCGCTGTATTGATAGTTTGTATATATATATATATATATATATTATAGATAGTTTGTTTGTGTATATATATATATATATAATTTCCCGTAATTTTTGGATATGTTACTAGTTTCGACAAATATTTTTGATAATTTAAGCCCTACTTATCGACTTCGCCCTTACTTATATAATAACGTTGATATATTGTCTGGGCTAATTATTTTATTATAAACACACCAATCAGTTAACTCACATTTCATCATTTTTCGTTATTGTTCTTACTAATTTCAACTTTATTTTTATAATTAAAACCATCCTCATCGACTAATGTTACTAAAAATAACTTTGATATATTGTCTGGGCTGATTGTTTCATAAACAGCACATTATTAATTAATTTACATTTCATCATTTTTCATAATCCTCGGATATGTTACTATATTCGACAATCAGTTTTTATATGTTTTACTTACATTATTATCCCCCACTAATAAAATAATAACTTTGCTTTATTATCTGGACTGATTATTTCATTTCTAACACACCAATTAATTAACGCACATTTCGTCATTTTTCATAATTTCTAGATATGTATAATTTCGACAATAGTTTTTCATCATTTTAACCCACATTATCGCCCCTTACTAAAATAATAACTTTGATATAGTGTCTGATCTGATTGTTTCATTGCAAACACACCAATCAAGTAAGTCACACTTCATCGTTTTTCATAATTCTTGGATATGTTACAAATTCTGAAAATGAATTTCATAACTTTAACCCGCAATGTTGCTCCCCCTTACTTAAATAATAAATTTGGTATATTGACTTGGCTGATTATTTCATTATAAACACATTGATCAATTCCGGGTCTTCTCATTATATATGTTCCACCTATCTTATCCAATCCCGGGTGACGCCGCATATTCTGCTAGTCTGTTTCAATCCCGGGCGGCGCTGTGTATTCTGCTACTATATGTTTTCAACCTATCTCATTCAATACTGGGCGACGCTTTCTGATAGTATATATTTGCACTTATCTCAGTCAATCCCGGGATCCACCATCACACTGTTAAAAATATACATGAAATAAAGTAATGTTTAAATTGTAAACTGTTTCAGCCATTTCCGGGACTGACTTTATATCCAAAACCCACTGCTGAAAATATACATGAAATAATATAATGTCTAAATAGTAAACTGTTTCAGCCCTTCCCGGGACTGACAGTATATCCCACACTCCACTGCTAAAAATATACATTAAATAAAGTAATGTCTAAAACGTAAATCGTTACGGCCATTTCCGGGACTGACTTCTTATCTCCCAGCCTACTGTTAAAATATACAATAATTAAAGTAATGTATAAAACGTAAATGGTTGTAGCCATTTCCGGGACTGCCTTCATATTCCTCACTTCACTGTTAAAAACATATATTAAATAAAGTAATATTTAACGCATAATCAGGTTCAACCATTTCCAGGACTGATTTCATACCCCCACCCCACTGTTAAAATATACATGAAATAAAGTAATGTTTAAATCGTAAAGGGTTTAAGTAATTTTCGGAACTGACTTCATATCCCCCACACCACTGTTTAAAATATACTTGAAATACAGTAATGCTTAAATCATACACTGTTTCAGCAGTTTTTTCGAAATTAATACATAAAAACATTAACACGTGTGGGGATTAGCCAATCATTGCTTCCACATGAATTTCTGAGTGTAGTATCAGTCTCAGCATTCCAGTGATTTTAATCTCCCTATATTTTGATCTTTGTTGATGGGGGAGAAATCCTTCATTACTGATACAATTTATATTTTTGTTACTGACCAGAGTGCCCCTTTTTGGGAGCTAGTTTGCCCCCAAATTTTATACCGACCTCATGTCCAACTCTGTCCTTGTGGGGAGGCAAGTAATAAAAATAATAATCAGTAGGGCATCTTATAATTAATCAGAAGAGACATTTCCAGTGCAGTTTATAATTAATCAGAAGAGACATTTCCAGGGCATTTTGTAATTATATCAGAAATTACTTTTCCCATCTACTTTTGTAATATTAACACTTTGTTACATTAAATATAATGCCTATTTATAATGCCTTCCCACGGGACAGATTTAGACACCTGAGTCGTTTTTTAACGTGGAGAAAAGGAACAAAAATGTCTTAATCGTAAAGGATTTCTCCAACGGGTCAGTTCTTACACTATTTTCAGTAATACTTGTTCTCGTCTGGGGTTGTAAGTGTTCGAACATTTTATGTTTGTCTTTAATTTCTAAACGTATATAAATCATAGTGTTTACCGATAACGTTCTTGCATAAAAAAAACGATTAAATCATACGTAAATGATGCTAAACGGTTACTAGTTTTACATATTTATTGAGGTTTAAAAGGACATATTTCTATGAAAAAGAGTTATTTTCCCGATGTCGAACTAAGTAGGAGTTTGTCTTATTCACGTGCTATTTTTTGGGCACCGGTGTTTTCTAATATTTTCTTGATCCTCAAAACATTAGTACATCGACGTTCAGAAGATTCTTCGTTATTTTCTGATTAAATATTTTCATTTAAACCTGACATGTTAACACTCTTTATGACCCCTTCATTTAACGAGGTGATATATGACATGTTGTTTATGAATAGTTGTGTTAATATTTCAATTAAATGCGAGCAGAATTCATGATAATCTTTGCTTCTGGACTTGAAATTCTACTCCGTTCGATCAGGTATGACATATTTACGATCGCTGAGGCGTTGAGCTCATAACTTAAATTTAATTTATACAGAAACCTAGTATCTCAACGAGGTGCAAAGAAATTTCAGTCAGTGTTAATGATTATGTTTTAGCGATCTCCATTACATAACAATTGCCTCTTCCTAGGTGGTTTTGCAACGAACAATACTAAACCAAATACGATACTCCCTGTTAAGCAAAACGCTCGATGACTCTTAAATGAAAACTGAAATGATGTCCCTTACAATAGTAGAAACACTAACACAATTCTATCTATTTGCATCTACTGAAAACTTGCCCTAATATCTATTTACTTAATTATACATACGGAATACGCCATGACTTTAAATGTACCTCCAGTTTTACCCTTACTGTACTGTACCTACACCTTAACCTTTGTAAATCTAAATATACAGTGACTGGACAAAATTTCTAGCTCAGTTCCTAATACCTACTCACACTATAAAGTTATCCTGTACCTAAACTGACATAAAGTTTTAAAAAAATGGAAAACCCTAAAGGTAAAAGTCTCAATCCGCACTAACGCCTTTCTAACAAGCCTGCTCACAAAACTGCTTCCACTGCATGCCCTTAAATAACTTTGAGGAGTGTAACTATTCATTAGATATATAACCTCTACAAACTAACCCTGTAACATTAACTAACCTATCAGAGTTTCAGAAATACCTGGATTAGGACCCAGACGCGGAGCAAACCCTCTCAGGGCTGATGGACCCAGTAGATCTTCCCAGATCACCCGTCTAGAAGGAAAACTCTGAAACTAAACCAAAGGGGAGGGAGGCCTCTCCAGTCTTGGACGACAACCTTCCTAGAGCATGTGACTCAAACAAATTACCGGTCTGCAAACCTAAATTGCTTAAGGAGAAGATAGGCTCTGTCTATTGCCCGGCTTCCGTACTCCTTATTTGCCTATAAGTCAGGCGTAGAGACACTATCAGAGTGAATCGATAAAACTGGTACATCTTGTTTCTTTTCTAGTGAAATGAATGCCGTTTCCACACTCCCCACACATCCCCCCCTCAAAACTGGGCACTTGAGAGTGCTTGAGTACCACACATGCCTATGAAATTAGATTGCGCTGACCTTCTTCTGATGGGTCGAGGGTACCGGATTGGCAGTTTCTGGCTGCTTTTTCCGACTGGTAGTACAGGTTCCCTAACTATTTGATAGCGCTTAGAGAGGCTGCTCCATCAACAATTGTATAATATCGGTATGATTGTAGTGTCATGTCGCGCATGGAAAGGGACCCTGCACTCATCCCCGATGGGCTTTCCAGTCCTAGTTGAAGAAAGGGGAGCTAATGGTCTACTTGTGTTGCATGTCTGATACCCTGCATAGACTCTTGTTTTGCTCCCCCTTACCTAACTGAAACTCTTTAAAAACATGATGACAGTACAATAAAAAAAATAAGCTTAAATCAGCCCTAGGGACAAACAAATCCAACTTGCCTCCTCCCTTGATGCTTGCATTCACTAACATCCGTGGGCTTAGAATTAATTTAGCTGATGTTGAAGCATTTCTCCTAACAAATACCCCGGATATCTTAGCACTAAGCAAGACTAACGTACACTCCTCAATCCCTTCTACCTACTTTAACATGCTTGGCTATCACCCACTCTACCGTAAAGACTCTGACAATCATATGCACGGACATGGAATATACATTCGTAACACCCTCCCCCTGACAAGAGAAACAAACCTAGAAACGGACGATCAAGCCTTTATGTGCTTTAGACTAAACATACACCATAACATTAGCTACTTTTATTTTCTCTACCGCTCTCCCTCGACCCAGGACTGCACCATAATTAACAAAGTCTCTGACAGCATAGACACAGTACTCTCCCTCGACATTAGCGCACAAGTACATGTATTTGGTGACTTCAATGTTCACCACAAAAACTGGCTTGGATTCTCTACTCACACAGATGCAGCGGACAGCACACCACATAGCTTCGCTATATCTCACTCCCTATCACAAATGGTTAAGTTTCCAACCCGTTTCCCTGATCAGCAAGAACAACACGCATCACTTCTAGATCTTATTCTGACCACAGTTCCCGATGATTTTAAAACAAATGCTGACAGCCCACTCGGAACGCTGATCATGCAGTGATAATGGTCGAAATCGCCCTACACTCTAGACCAACAACTGAAGAGCTATTGCCCAAAACAACGAGATATTATAAAAAGGCTGACTGGGAAGCCATCAGAGATCTTATCAGAGATGCCCCATGGGGAAATATTTTTCTCTTCCTGCTGAACAGTTCGCAAATGAGACCAATGAATGGTTCAAAACAGCAATTGAAGCACATGTTCCCATGCGGAAATTTTATAGCAAGCCCCACTCTCCCCAATGTTTTACTTCGACTTGCACAACTGTCGTTGCTGAAAGGCAGCATACATACCGCAGATTTAACCGACATAAGTCCAGTTCAAACAGACATAAGTATATAGAAGCTAGGAGTAACGTTAAAAAAGAAATAGGGACAGCTAAGAGAGAATTTACTGAAACCACTAAAAAACGCATCAAATCACAAAAATGAGGAACTCATGACTTCTGGAAAATCTACAACAGTGTAGTAAATACTGGGCAATCAACAATTCCTCCACTTACCAACAATCACGAGGTTGTTTGCTTAACAACCGTCAAGCCAGCCGGTCTGCCTCAAACTCCACACTGGACCCTTCCAACCACCCCCTGCCTGACTTTCCTTTGCAGACAGACGTAACGCTAGGCGATATAAAAATCACCGCTGCTCAGGTACACGCTATCATAAAACTCTTGACACTTCAAAATCATGGTGGAGCTGATCTTATTCCAGCTGTACAATTAAAAAAAGTGCTCAGCTGAAGTAGCTCCAGTTCTTTCCAAACTCTACTACAAATGCCTTAATGAATCATGCTTTCCGGGGTGTTAGAAAACTGATTCTGTGATACCAGTATTAAAGAATTCTGGCGAAAGAACTGACCAATCAAATTATCACCCCATTAGCCTCCTCCTACTTTTCGCCAAAATATTTGCGACCATAATAAACCATGCTCTAGTCCGTCATCTTACAGATGCTAACCTTCTGACTGGCAAACAATATGGTTTTAGACAAGCCCGTTCCACAGCAAACATCCTCACTGATATACGGGATAGGGCAGAGCGGTAGCTCTAGATATATCTAAGGCTTTGACAGGGTATGGCATGAGGCTCTCCCCAGGAAAATTAAATCATACGGTATCACTGGTAGAATACTTAACATAATTAAATCTTTCTTAGATAAGAGAAAAATATAGGTTGTCCTCGACGGTCGTTCATCTAAACAGTGTGATATAAATGCGGGAGTGCCTCAGGGGTCTATCCTTGGACCTCTATTGTTCCTAATATTTATTAATGACCTCCCCGACAAAACTTTCTCTGAGAGGGGTATATATGCTGATGACACCACACTCTAAAACAGCCATGGCAGGAAAACAAATGGACACATAACTAAAGAAATGGCAAAAACACTAGAGGATGACCTCCAATCTGAAGTGGAAAGGGGACAAAAATGGATGGTCACATTCAATGCTGCCAAGACTAAACTGATTTCCTTCAATAATTACAAGAAACCTTCTTTGCCGCCATTAGCAATGGCCAGTGACTCCCTGTCCGAGGGTACATCTTTCAAACTGTTTGGCCTAACGTTCACAGGAAACATGAGTTATATTGAAAACACTGCCAGGGCCGCTCCGAAGAAGGTAGGCTTTCTCTTCCGTGTTAGAAAACTACTGACACCTGAAAGTACCCTGTACCTCTATAAGGCCACCATTCGCCAATCTATGCAGTATTGCTGTCACATTTGAGCTGGTGCTTCTACTGCTAGTCTCTCGCTTCTAGACAAGGTTCAAAAGAGAGTCGCAAATCTGATACGCCCTGAACTGGCATCCAAGTTTCAGCCTCTGTCCCATCGACGAAACATTGCATACCTCTGCCTGTTCTACAAGTATTTTAATGGCGAATGCTCTGACAAACTGCAGACACTTGTGTCCCCACGACGTAAACACCCTCGACAAACCCGACAGGCTGCTAAATCCCACCCCCACACAGTAGAGATCCCTAGATGTAGAAGATCTTTCTCCTCCAGTAGTTTCTTCCCCAGAATCACTAGACTCTGGAATTCCATTCCAGGTCCTTGCTTCCCCAACTGTACTGACATGCAGAAGTTCAAGTGTAACGTGAATCGACATCTTGCTGCCCAAATCCGAACATAATGCCCCAATAACTGCTGCCTCTGAGAGTAGCCCCCTACACCACAGTGGAAATGTGCCTTGTTTGGGGTGAAAATGTTATAAAAAAAAGAAAAAGTTGTAATCACAATGTTTGATTGCGATGGGCGCTTTCGAAATTGAATTCGTCCTTTATAAATTGCAAGCATTCAGAATTGAAACGCTTATTTAGAATTACTTTAGCATACAGTATTTAAATCGATTCATACCGAGGCGCATATTATTAAGTAATTATACCTACACCGAATTATATACATTATATATATATATATATATGTATATATATATGTATATATATATGTATATGTACATATATATTTATTAGTACAGAAGTTCAGTTTTAAGCCCAACATAAAGGGGACCAGTTAATGGTAAAACGTACATGATGTTAGGCTCGAGTCAGCCATGTCTGAGGAAAAAATTCAGGCCCGCATTTATTTTTTTATAATGATGTTCATTTTTATTTAACTATATCTTATTCCTATCTCCGTATATTTTATTTTATTCTAATATGAATTTTCTAATTTTTTAATTTTTTATTTAATGCATTTTAGTAAATATGTTCTGTTTTTGCATGGTTTCCGGTCTGCCTTCTGTTAATTCTAGCTGGTGCAAGGAAGATAATTACTTTATCTTATTAATTTTCCTGTATGTTTCAGTTAAGGGGAGATAATCCATGTTTCAGTTGGTCCAAAGGAGGTAATTAATCTATCTTATTTTTTTTAACCTTTTTTTATTTTATTTTAAATAGTTGAGGGAGGTATGCAGGCTATTTGATTTCTAAGTCTTTTATATATGTGTATTGTATTCTTTAAGCTAGCCATAATTTTCATACTTAATTTTATACGTATTGTCTCCTTTGAAACCGACGATCCCAATGTTTTTCTAAACTTCTGTACTATTAAATAAATAAATATTCAGCTCTGATATCGAAAAAGTTTTTCTTTGTAATCGAGCTCTTTGTTGGAATCCTTTCCCCAAAAAACAGTAAACAAATATATATATATATATATATATATATATATATATATATATATATATATATATATATATAGTAAATAAGTCGATAAATACATGATTTTGTTGAAGAGTTCGAATCTATCGACTGTTGTTAAGCGTGACACCCTGCACTGAACATTTGAGAAAATACTCAAATATGCCCATTACCGTTTCGTCTATATTGTAAGACTTCTGTATAAATGATTTGAAGAAAATTAAATACCAACATAATATTTGAAAGTATATTTGTTGTAATGAAAAGTATGACTGTGTTCTATTTCAGAACTAGAAAATGCCGTGGAAAAGTTCAAAAAAGTTTTAGAGTTGTAAAAAAGAACACTATATTTTATAATGTCATATATATATATATATATATATATATATATATTTGTCTGTGTGTGTATAATATATTTTAAAAGATATCATTTAATTTTTATTCTTTTAGAATAAATATGGCAGTTATAATTAAAATGTGGATGTGTAACTGGAAGAAAATTAGTGTATTTTGTCTGTAATTTAATCACTGGTTATTGTATTAATTATTATAAGTGGTGCTTTTTGTGGTATTGGAGAGTAAACTGTGATTGAATTTTCGCGAACACCTGCTTCAAAAAGTCTCCGTCGCGGTTTATTTTAAATGAATTTAACTATTTTTTGCTTGTTTGAAGTCCAATATTTGATTATGCTGCAATGGATGATAGAATGTATTCAGAAATTTCTATTTCTTAAATATCTATAATGTTCAGTGAGCCTTTTTTCTAATTTGTACTGTGTATCAATATTTATACGTGATTTAACCTGATTACAATGTACTAAATTTCTTTGTGCATAGATATGCTAAATCCACATTTCCCTACTGTTAAATCGTATACATACTAGTATGTTTAAGATATCGCGCGGCCATTACACTGGTAGGAACACCCCTGTACGACGGGAGACCTAATATTTTGATTTCAAACTTTTACTCCGTATACGCTGTATCGACTGAAGAAGTCTCGTCTCTATTTACTGGCAACGAGCTGACCGAAACATACTCATATCTATGTTGCAGCAATATATATATATATATATATATATATATATATATATATATATATATATATATATATATGATGAAAATAATGGAAATAGTATTCCGCAAAATAGAGAAATAAAAAAGAACAAACCGTATTATGTGTTCATAAACGTTTTGTCTTTATTTAGAGACTTCCTCTGGATGAATGAGATTAAGAAACAAAAAATACTAGTACAAACTATTTGAAAATATTTCACGTGCAACGTGTAACGCAGTTCTATTTCAGAAAAAAGGTAAAAAGACTTTGGAAATTCAAGAAGGAGGGGGGCTGTTAAAGAGAGGGCAATGTTAGTGACATCATATAGTCGTTAATATAATTTAAAAATATGAACGCAGTTAATATTCTTACTGGAAAAAAGATATATCTATTGATATTCAAATATAGCTTTGTAACATAAATTAAATGAGTGTTTTTTGTTATGTAATTTATTGATTGAGATTATATGTATTAATCATTACAGGGGGTGTTTGAATGGTGTGAGAAGGTTAATCTGTGTCTACAGTAGTATAATGTTATTTTAATAAAAGTTTACTTATTAATGGCGGTAGGTTATAGAAATCTGCAGGTTGTTTAATTATACTTGAATTTGCGATGAGCGCAGATTAAACAAGACTCCGGCGCGGTTTATTCGAGCAAAAGTAGTTAAATTTATTTCAAATAAACCGCGCTGGAGACTCATTGAATCTGCGCTTATCGTAAATTCAAGCACAATAAAACCACGTGCCGGTTTCTATAACACACATACATACATACATATATATATATATATATATATATATATATATATATATATATATATATATATATATATATATATGGTGAAACCAAGGTCAATTGGACATTGTCCTAAGTGCCTGTCAATTGGCTGATTGGGAAGGGGGCGCTTGAAACTAGGACTCTGATTGGCTAACTAAAAACTCAATAGAAGATGCGTATATAAAAACGCGACATAAGCACATCTCCTCGCATAAGCCTTACTAATCCTAGCGTGAATGAAACGCGGAATATTCTGTGTAGCTTTATTGCCATATATAATTTTATAAATTACTATATATATATATATATATATATGTATATATATATGTATGTGTTTGTGAATGTATGTGTATTGTAAAACATACATGTTTTGCAATACACACACATTCATATATACACATTTCTAATTATCCACATTTAGTTTCGTTGTATGATAACTCATCAATGCCGGTAGACTAGCACCTCTCTCAAACCGAGGGTTGAATCTAGAAACTTCGCGTTGACAGTCGGCAGTTCTACCCATCGACCCACAGGAATGGCGCCGATGAATAACTTCAACAAATCTCCATTTTAAATAATTATTCGTCCACCACTTTTATAGTTCCCAAACAGTTTGTTTCCAAACAAACAGCGGGCCACGTATATAATAATACACATTTGGTTTACGAAACCTAACTTTCAGGCAAATTCGTATTATTATTATTATTATTATTATTATTATTATTATTATTATTATTATTATTATTATTATTAACACGTTTATTATGCTTATAACGTCTGTACTAGGTTTCATTTATACAGAGCTGTCAAGAGACGTTGCAATAATCATGTATGTATGTATGTATGTATGTATGTATGTATGTATGTATATGCCATGCACGTATGCCGATAATGCTTATAAAACAACAGGCACATGGCATATATATATATATATATATATATATATATATACGCACACACACACACACACACACACACATATATATATATATATATATATCGATAGGAGAGAGAGAGAGAGAGAGAGAGAGAGAGAGAGAGAGAGAGAGAGAGAGAGATTTTATTATTCTTTATGTAAGAACTTTGCTTTTTCCATCACGCAAGTTATGGCGTTTTTTTCTCTCCTTCAAATTTGAAAAGGTCTGGAATCTTTTTAATATTTGTATTTTATTTTTTTTGCTTGTTGGAAACAAAACTTTTATTGCACGGTCTGCACATCGTAGCAAAGTTTGACTGTAATTACATAAACAATAATGATTTGATGGAGCACTATCAAAGACCCTTGTTGATACTGAAATATTCTTCATTTTTGGATATCTTTCTCCGTGGAATATATATATATATATATGTATATATATAAATATATATATATGTTTTGTTTTTTTATTACCGTTTTATCTGTTTGACTACATATGCTTCAGATGTTAGACCATGTTTACGATCTAACAGCATCGTCAGGCTTGCAGAAGTGGTTGTTAGTTATTGGAAAAAATTTTTTTAAGAAAAAAAGAAAGAAAGGAAAGTAGAGAACCGGGTGTTGACAATATTTCAGTTTTGAAGGTTAAAGATACATTGGATTGTATTGTGTGTGGAGGGTAGCAGATTCAGGTAGGCGACGGTGGATATATGGATATAGGGAGGTGTAGAGAGAGGATGATAGAGGAAAGTGAGGGGGTAAAGAGAGGAGGAGGAAGGTTTCAATATTTTGGTTTTAAATTTTAGCTGGCTTTTTGTTTTTCAGCAAGTTATATTACATAGATGGGACAGGGAGAGAGCGAGGGAGTACGTGAGGGAAAGAGAGGGAGAGCGAGAGGGAAAGAGAGAGAGAGGGAAAGGGTTCGTGTAGATATAATTTTTTGACACGTACGGGGTTCGTTTAAATGTTTGTATTCGTTACACGTCGGCTCGTTCCTTACCGTTTCTAATGGGGGTTTTATTACGTATGTTAACGCACGCGCACATTCGCATATATACATATACATACATATGTACACCTCTAGGCATCCACATACAGACACATACGTACATGCACATATATATATATATATATAAACAAAGTAAATGCAGACATACATGGGTTTCTAAGTAGACATACACACATGTACACAACTCTTATACATATATGTACACTCACAAAAATATATAGGCACATATACACATATATATGCATATGCATACACACAGGGCCAATTATATACATATATGTGGAGATAAAGTCTCCAGTAAGAAGTAGATTTACATACACACATACATACATATGCATCTACTCTTACATACGCATACGCAATTACATCAATATAGATATTAATAAAGATGTTAATAAATGTTTATAGAGATATAAGCACGTAGACATATATAGACACACACAATTATATACATACATATGTATATATATATATTCATATGTATACCGACATATCCATATTTATACACAGTACATAAGGTAAAGTTAGGACGAATAGACAATAATAAATAAATAAATAAATAATTTAGAATAATGAAGAAATAAAAAATATAAAATTAAAAAAAAATAACAAAAAAATTAGCAGGTAGTTTCAAGGTAAGGGAGATGCATCGGTAAGTTCATATATATATATACTGGCTGTGTCCCCAAACTGGTATATTGGGCGTATATATACATACATGCATACACACACATAAACACACACACACACACACACATATATATATACACGCGTATATACACATACATGAACCTACCTGTACCAAGCAAACAAGGCAAAGCTAGGATAAATTAGTAATTAATAACAAATAATAAATAAATAAATGAATTAATGCATAGATACAATTAACAAAGAGAGGCCGGGTAGATGCATCGTAAAATTCACACACACATGGGGGGGGGTCCACTAACCTGGCGCCTTGGGCAGTGTCTTCGTTTGACTTCACTTTCAATGCTACATGCATCGCTGATACAGTCACACACACATATAACACAAATGTGCACATAAACTCAGGTACAGCTCTATTCACACACACATGTTCAGCCATGCACACCTGCAGACACACACACACACATATATATGCATACATACATATATATATATACATGAAAGGGCTAGATGCACGCAAACACACGCATGGGCATACAGATATTGATATAGCTATACCCACACATGCCTCTACATACGACACACGGGCACACATCCCACATCCGCGCACACAGAAACGTACACACACACACACACACACATATATATATATATATATATATATATATATATATATATATATATATAGGCCCAGTTATACAAATATAAACGAAGATACATGCACGGATCTCCAGTGAGATGTACATGTGCATGCACACACACATGCATCCCTATACACATTTGTAGAATTATACAAGTATACATATTGAGAAGAGCACACGCCCTCACACATACACATACCTCTATATATGTATACGCAGAGACACGCGCTAAGCAAGTAAAATTAAAGTTATATTTGCTGGTTTAATTTTAGGGGTCTGTATAGATTTGCTTGGCTTATTGGCTATGGATTAATTTATAGTGTCTAGGGGAAAAAAGAAATATATATGCACATACAGATAGCCATACAAAAAATGCAACATATGTATATTCATATAGGCGTGGGGAGTTTTAGTAGTAATTATTAAGTGGGTGGGGGTGGTAGTATTCATTGGTAGACGAATCTGTAGATGGGTAAGATATTATAGAGTATGGGGACAGTTGAGTGAGGGGATTTGTTTTATTTTTTGATGTTACAGTAATTGGGTGTATGTGGTAGTTGGAAGTATTGTGTGTATTATTCCGCGGATCCAAAAAGGATATTTTCTCAGAGGTGTTTCAGAAGGGTGTATAATTGCTAAAGAGGTGGGATTTGTAGTGGCGACAGTTTATGGTGGCTTCATGTTTTCTATTTAGTAATTTGTGTCTATCTTTAAAACTGAATATAAAACGTTTTTGGTTTAGGGAGAGGAGACGTGGGAGTTTAGTTATTTACATGCGTTAGATCTTTTTAAGGATTTCCCACTTAATGGTTGGTGTTAGGTTATTTTGGATTAGATCTAGATATCAGGAAGTCAGTGAGGTTTTGTTAGGCTTGTTGGGGCGCGTGAAGGAGCATTTATATACGCTAAACCTATCTTTTAAGGAGGTGCCTGCCAGGCGGATATAGTATTTTTTGTCGTTTGGGTTTTCTTCAGGTGCAATTGTGGCTTTATAAACTACTTCTGTTTGTAGGTATTGTTGATTAAGTTGATATTGGGATTTGTTGATGCAGTTACAATTATCTCTGCTAGTATTATTTGTGTTTCATCTTTGTTAAGTATTTTCCTTTTGTGTGTTTTGATTAATAGATAAAACGGTAATAAAAATAAAACACATATTTGCTCTGTAATAGTATTGAGCACTCTCTCCAAGTTTTTACTAATTACCAGTTTTAATATATATATATACACACATACATATATATATATATATATATATATATGCCATGTGTTTGTTTCGATATAGTGCTTATTAGACAACTTTGTATAAATGGAAACTTGTACAGGCGTTACAATCATTATACACGTGTTATAATAGTCATACACTCTTAAATGAACGCCAGGTTTGGTAAACCAGATGCGTATTAATATTTTAAGCCATAAAAGCAACTGTTAAATGATATCAGCAAAGGTATAATATATGACAACGATATCTTTAATTTCGAAAATTACGCATCTTAATCTAATAATAACGATTTTAGAAATTACATCTAATAAAATATTTAGACACAACATACAGTTTCTTAACTCGTAAATGTATACCACGATTTAAATTACATGTCTATAACTTCTGGGCCGTTTTCTAACATCAGGGAAATAAAGAGAATCTGTGTAATGATAAATACAGTGAAAGGGAGAATGAAGCCGGAAATAGAAAGAGAACAATATCAAGAACGGGAATGTTATTGTAGAAAATGCAATAATATTGTAACACTGTATGAGGAGTCTTAAAGTCGGATTCTTAATTGGAAAACGGGTTGTTTTACAAATACAATAATTTGCCTACAGTGCATCTTGTATAAATTATGTGCATATTATCCGATTTGTAAGGTCGTGTATGTGGCATATTTCAGAATATTTTTTCTGCGCTTACATTAGTCTATCTGTCTGCCTCTACATACATTTTGTGATTCAATATGTCCCCATAGTAATAACAGTGCTCACTGGGAATTGTGTTGTGCAATATCCGACATTATGCATTGGGAAAACAGTGTATAAGAATTAGAATTAGTATGTTGTTCCTTGTGAATATATGTGGCTGTGAACGTGGGCAGACGTGTGAGTGGGAAAATGAATATTATTCCTTGCTGCGCTGTCAATATTAGATTATGATAAAAAATACATGTTGAAAGTATTTCAGTGTATTAATTTTAAAGATTGCGTTGATAAAAACAGGATATCAACAAAAAACCCTATTTTAAGTAGAATAATATTGTAGAAAAAATATGTGTTATTCCATTACCATTTCATATTTCCTTGCAGTTCATTTTAAAATATTGTTTGCAAGTCTTATTTAAGGAAATACGCTGTCATTTTCAGAGTCCATTAAATAATTAAAAGAACTTTAGCTATGATGGCAATCGAAAGATAATGCTCAAACGTTTCTGCCACGTATTTTAAATGCCTCATTTTATAATTATTACAAAATTACGCACGCATTAGCAAGCAATAAGATTGGCAAAGAGACCAGAGACACACGCTTTTACAATAAATTACATGATACTTTAATTTAGGGAATATCTCTTATTACTAGGACTATGACATTAGTATATTCTTTTCATTGTTTTGACTCTCGAGTGTGTATTTCTTAATATCTTTTATGCTTTTATATATAGTATGGTTTTCCGTGTTGATTTATTGTGTTTAAATGTGTCGGATACATACTCGAGAGGAAAAACGATGATAAGAATATGCTGTTGTCATAGCCTTACGTATTTAATGTATGTATAATAGTGTTGCAATGTTCATTGATATGAAAGTAAATATATGAAAACTCAATAAAATGAATTCGAAATAAGCTAAGGTAATAGTTAAAACCGATATCAGTAATAACCTGGCGACCATTTTGGTATCCAATACACAGACATATGTGGAAATATAAGGTGGCGTCCTTCTAAGCAGATACACGTTTTAAGATAGACTGCACCTGTTATGCATATTTCTATTCATTGAGAAAACTTCAGCAGAAAAAAAGTAATTATATGACATAAATAACAATAATACCTTTCTAGATAGAGACATTATTCTCGAACAATCTTTACCCATTTTTTATTCTATTACTGAGATTAACATAAAAAAATAGTGCTAAACCTTCTGAATTGAATACTTATCTCAATATTGACCTATTGCGTTATGTGATGTTTATTCGCAAACATGTGTAAAACTGAAATGTTTATTTAATTGCCACAAACACTATCATCAGTCAGTACAACCCTCTTCGATATTGTGATTGTTTGGAGGTTGAGAATAATTCTCTGCGGGAGCAGTGTTCAAGATTTCTACTGAAACGGCTGACCTGAAAAATAATCACTCTCGACTATATTCTCGCGCTCCTTGCAAAATCTTTGAATCTTTAATGAATCTAGTAATAGACTACTATCGTGTCAATGTTAAATTTCTATTCGATCAGGAGAATAGAATAAGCAATAACATCTTATTGTGAATGCCGAAATGTTATCTCGAAACTCAGTTAACATAAAACGATGGCGGTAGCATTTGAGGCACTAAAAGCTTTTGACAAGGTCTTACATATGGATCTTTGGATTGAAAAAATAAGTTGCACTGTATTATGTTTATACAAAATAAAGATATAGGTATTCTTTGATTTTAATATATTTAAGTAACATGACACTTGTATAGGTGTCGCTCCGTGTCCGATACTCTATTTCCGACATATAGAAAAAAAACAAGCACATGCACATTTAAGGCATTAACTGAATGTTTAGAAAAGTATCCCCGTTGTAAAATGAGGACTTAAACAGATGGCAGCAATTAATGTCACTGTGAAAAATCTCTTCTACTTCAGGAATTATTCCAGGAATATAAACTCACCCAATATTACGCTCATCCATCATCCTTAAAGAAAGATCTTTATTCAAAATACTCGGACAAAAATTCAAAGACCACATAAACTTGAATAAATACATAGGGATATTGTAAATGCTGCTCCCGGGGATGTAGGTCTCATCTTCCGAGTAAAAAAACTTTTTATTTGTCAATATTGTATATTTTTATCAAGCAAAAAGCTGCACATGAACACAATTTTATTGTCATATCGGAGTTTATATCGGTGCATGACATATCAATCTCTCTCTTTTAAATAGGGTGTGTTTTACACATTTGCTGGCTCTCAATGAAAATTCTCAAGCTTCACTGTAGAAGTCGGTAAATAACGTAGGAGTTTCTTACTGAAATATCCTTTTTCTCCGAACTACTAAACTTAAATATTCCTTTCCTGTTCCCCGTTTCCTTTACCGTATTAACACGAAGAAGGTAACATAAAACATCACACAAGCTGCACAAATCTTCAACTAAGGTGTCGTTCATTTAAAGTAAACTTTTACGTCTCAATTTATTCCGAACAAGCATAAATGTAAAGGGTATTCCGAAGTAAATCATTTTTACGATTAGTTATAGAGATTAAGAAACTAACACAAATCAAAATGCTAATACACTGTCTGATAAGCATCGCGACTATTTGTTGTATAGGGGTCGTGGATGTCTATATGTACAACCATGTATATACAGTACAGAACAAACGTATGGTGTATAAACGTGTCTTTGTGACGTATGTGTGCCTATCATAATAGACGCACATACGTCACAAAGACACGCATATACACCGTGTATTGAACTAATTACACAAATGTAAGTAGTTCAATAGTGTGGTTTTTATATGTATAAGTCGCACTTCTAAATGTTTGTTGTTTATTATCATAAACTGCACCATATATATGTATGTTTATACATTGTATGTATGTTTATACATTGTATAGCGGACTATTCTTGTTCTAAATGTCTAGATTACAGACCTTGATTCTTCCTATCTAATAGTGTTAGTGCATGCGTGTCAGCATATATCACATACACATAACATGATATCACGACACAGCTGTTTTTGCTGTATGTTTCTTCTGGGAGGGTATTCCTTGTGGGAGCTGAAATATATTAGAAAGAACACTACAAGACAGGAAGCAAGACAATGTGAGATTTTATATATATTATATTCACTCCCAAACGTTTCGTAACGGCAGGACGTGAGTGAATGACGACGTTTGACTATTCTGGGACTGTCGCTACCTTATGGGAAGACTTGTTTAACCCATCCTGTCTCTCTGACGACTCCACTCCAACTCAACAATGCTTGGTCGAATCGGAATACATGACATGGGCATGTCATTTCCAGTCACCTGTTTGGATACTTTCCGGTGCACACTTGACCGGTCACTGAGTTTGACAAGGTTTGACATGGTTGTCAATCTATCAAAATATGGCAATTCCAATCACTGTTACTTACGCATCACAAGATTAATAGATAATGACATAGAGAGAGATATAGAAAGATATATAGATATAAATCGCTAGATAATTAGACAAACAGAAAAATAGACAGATTACAGATAAGTTACCGTTTCTGCTGGGCCATTTTTTTGAAATATTGAATAGAAAAAAAATCTAATGTTCGACTTTTTGCATTCGGGTAACGCACATGTGCATGAGCGAGATTAATCGAACAGTTTTTTTTTATAAGATCGACATTACCAATGTCTGGAGGCTACTCAAACATAAGAGTTAACTAGTTGGTAGTTGGGAAGCAATATCAGTCACTCTGGAATTTGGGTAAGGTAAGATTATCTAAATGGACACATCAATATGAATGTATTCACATAAGACCTGGAGACGACCATGTTATATTAACCCAGGAAGCAGACATGCAGTATTGTATTCCACAGACGAAATTCCCTAAGGAAGAATTTTCGTTTAGTTTGGGGCACATATAATGCATGAGGAAAAGTTGTTTGTAATTGTATCATTTAGACGAGTAATTCTTGTGAATATCGTCCGAGGAGAGGCCATTAGCTAAGGTATTTTAAGATAAATTTCTTGATCCTTATTCAAGGGCTGTTTATGTTAAACCATTACTAGTCAGGTACTAGCTAGACTCAACCTAACGTAGCTGCAATGATCTTACGCGAACCATTATTTCAAGGTGACTAGTTTGCATAATATGTTCTGCATAGAGATTTAGTGAACTTTTACATGTTTATCAATTAACTGCATCAAAATGTTCATTAAATCATCAATAATAAAGGCCGCTTACGGCTTCACGAAACTAAAGCAGTTTATATGTGCAGTAAAACTTTAGTTGTCTATTTCCAGATATTTTTAATTATCAAAATTTATTGTGTGAAAAGTAGTTTACAAATATTTTGCATTAGCTTAATGGTCGTCGAATAATATAATGCACACAATATTTACAATTTCAACAAATATTTACATTTATATCTTGTCTTACTTCTGTCATCCACACATCTCGCCTCTGTGCTTACTCTTATATTTTTTATTCATGTCTTCTTTGTCTCTTGACTATCTCTAGCTTTTACCTTTTCCCTGTACCTTATGATGCCAGTAGAATCTCGCTGCATGCCATTAGTTTGTACGGGCTAGTATTGTACTCTCACGTTTCATTTGTTTTGTATTATTCTATAAAATTTCATCATACACTCGTCAGTGCATCCACGTGAAGATGCATGCTGCATTATTCGATGTCTCGTACAAGGTAATATGCATATATAGTTGTATCGTTATATTTAATTATCTCTATGTAACAATAGTGCTTAACTTCTCGATCCATTTACATACATCAGTAGACAGTATACATTGTTGTAATCATCAATATCGTTATTTCTGAGTCACGTTTGTATATTTCATGAATAAAGTTCTGTTTTTACTATAAACATTCCAAATTTTGTTGATCCTCATTTCATGTAATAAACTCACCTAGGGGACAGTATAGACATGAAAACATATACACATTGCAATCCCCTCTTTACGCCTATAATTTTTTTGTGTATTGATATTCATACCAAACATATTTTTTTGTATTTATTTACAAGAAAATTACAACAGTCGAGGTTCATTCATCGCTAAAATATCTACCTAATTTGCATATTCTTTTAAATATTAATTTTAATTAATTATCTATTAATTTTTTTCTGTTTTCTTATGGGATAAACATTTTTAGTTGAAGAAAACATGACTTTATAGCTTATTAAGCACTCTCAACGGAAATAGAACATCGTAAAATAAACGTTTTGGTTTCGATCCTCGTTGGTGGTCCATGAATCATATTTTTTACGTTTTAAAATGATTACTATAAAATAATATATATGTATATATATGTATATATATATATATATATATATATATATATATATATAAATTCGTTTTTCAAACGTATGTATTCATATTCCTATTAAAATCCCTGTCTCTATTGATTTTAAAAGAAAATACAATTTTTATGTGTGGGGTGTGGAATTGTATTAACTAGCAGAAGATCTAGCTAATTTGCATATTCTTTTAAACATTCATTTTAATTAATTCTCTATTAGTTTCTTCGGCTCTCTGATGGGATGATCATCTTTATCTAACTATTACAGGTAATTATATTAATGCACATGATCTACATGATTTATACTTGCATAATATTTGCGTAAAATGTTATGATAAACATAAAATTGTTTCTATATATATTTATGTATACGTATATACTTTTATTTAAAAAAAATTGCCTACCAAACTCCTTCTAGAGTTTTTGGCTAAGAACATGGAACTCCATATATAATTTATTAGAATCCATGCGAAACTTTATATTTCGGGTTTAGTACTGAAAAATCGGTGCAAAAGGGTTTAAAATAAAAGATATGGCGTCCAATATAATCTGTATTATAAATTTCACCTCTTTGCTTAAATGTACGTACATATATGTGTATCTTTGTATGCCTAAAACTTTCGACAGGCGACGGATTTTCACGAGATCGGTATCGTTGTTAAGCCGACCCTTCGGACGACAAATACGAAAAATTGGCTGAAAACATTAATCACTTCACCCTCAACTGGACCCTTATTCGGCGATGTTGTCGTAAGCTATCCTCTCTTTTCGGTTGACTAGCTTTAATTTAAACGTACATTGGGCGAAGCAGCAAATACGTCACATTTTTTTCATGTTCTTTTCATCGTTTGGTGTACAGGTTCGAGCCTGCCTGCCTGCAACAACTTTTTTTTCTCAACACACACCTCCAAACACCCGGGCAACGCCGGGCACCACGGCTACTATGGATAGATAGATAAAAGTGAACGTGTCCATGTGTCTGTGTTTGTACATTTCCCTACAAAATAACTGTGTCAATTTTAAGTCTACAGACTCGCAATTTGATATACAGAGTACCGAGATTTGGGAAAATATTTGGTATCGGCTTTTAACCAGAAATTTGGCTTTTAAGGGGTCAAAGTTTAACGATTTGCTCTTTGAGAACACTACAGACTCGGAACTCCGTCAACAATTTTGGGTCTTAACACTTGAAATTTTAGATATAGGTTTCTTGGACATCGACCTTTCTTAATAACTTGATTTGAGCCCAAAACAGTGAATGTTAAGCGGTCATAATAAGAGTCAAATTTAAAAACATTGGCCGCTTTATATATATATATATATATATATATATATATATATATATATATATATATATATATATATATAGGGGGAACCAAACTTTATTTTAGCTATGAAAAACGGGAGACTGTGTGACACCTGGTCGGCCGACTGTATCCCATTCTCTTTTATTTAAACCCCATTAAATGTTTTTCCTCCGTCCTTCTTTTTATCATGGATACAAAAAACTGAGTCTTCCCTTTTTCATAACTATAATATATATATATATATATATATATATATATATATATATATATATATATATATATAGTAATTTATAAAATATATATGGCCATTAAGCTACACTGAACATTCTGCGTTTCATCCACTCTAGGACTCTTCAGGCTTATGCGCTACGCGGAATAGTCAGTGTAGCTTAATCGCGATATATATTTTATAAATTACTAACTAGCTCTACCTACGTATTGAGCACTTTTGAAGTAAATACTTAAAGTTTACGCATAAATCTATACTTTGGTATATTAATTTTATGTGAGTAAATTAAGTAGTTATATGAATATATATACACATATATGTATATATATATATATATATATATATATTCACTACTATTCTCTATGCACGTTTGGCAGCGATAAAAGATAGTTGTGCATGCGGATGTGAAAAAAAAATTCTTGTCATACCAAACTTTTTTTCTAAAGTTAAGCCCCATTTTACCTAAAAAATCTTGGAGGGCTACTGAACAGCATTTGTACAGTTAAAATGAGCGAAATTTTGTCCTCAAGAATTGTTTTTCTACTTTGTGACTTCAATTATATTGTAAATGACGTTACTCAGTTACTAAGTAGAAAAATAAAAAAAAGGATCATACAACTGTACTTCTAGCAACTGTTCATGACGGGTTACTTTATTAATGTCACTCCACCAATGTCTGTCACAGAGATATGATATTCTAAGGTTATGAAAATGTAAGTGCTGCATCGATAGCAATACACTTTTGCCTATCCTTTTATCAATTAGCCCTCATAAAAAAACAGGAACCATTACTTTTGGAATGCCACTGGTGTATAAGTTTGTATGTGTGCGTAAGATAATATACATATTTAAGATTAAATGGAAAGTTGGTAAACATGGCTGAATTTTTATAGAAGTCGTTCACGCATTCATTCTTATAGCGTTTCGATCGAATAAGTCATAATTTTAATTTTATATTGACAGACTTATTAACAAGAACCCTGGTTAGTTCAAATAGAGAGGTTAATACGGATGTAAGGCGTTAGTCAATTGTGTGTATTTGATTGAGCATTCGGGAGATAGAATATGTAACGCAAGGGCATTGCAGTTAACCAATGATTTTATGCGGGAGGCCAAATAAATGTATGAAAAGTAAGTAGACGAATAAATAATGTAAGGGAAAGTAAAAAAAAATGCAGTGGAATGCAAATAGACATAGTTTAAAATAGAATCATTTTAATTTCGCAATTATAAAAACTGTAAATTCTACTTGCGTGTTTACATGATTTTCCAATATTGGATGAGGTAATTCTTTGATTATACACACACACACACACACACATATATATATATATATATATATATATATATATACATATATAAACATACATACTGTTTTAACAAGTAATAATACTTCAAGAAATGTGCTGAAAGCAACAAAAGTGCATTTCATTGTATGTTACAATTGTTTCAAGGTCATTTGGACAAATTCGAACAATATGTCGTTTGAAAATTTTCACAAGAACATCCTTTCTTCAAACTTAAAAAATTAAAAAAAACACACTTTAACAATGAAACATTAAGGAAAAGAAACATTTCCTTTATGGGGAAAAGAAAACAAGTGGATCACAAGCATTTTTGCAAAGTATTTTTAAAAAGATTATATATCTACTTATTTTCCTATCTTTATTTAAAAGAAAGAATGCAAACTAAATATCTTTCTAAAGATTTATATATATATATTAATAAAAAAAAAACGAATTTCAAACGAAATATCAAAGGATGTTACTACTAATTACCTATGCCCATTAAGTATGTTTTATTAATATGATTTATCAGTTTCTGAAATTAGATTTCTATGTTTCTTTATTTAATATAACTTATTTTTAAAAATGTTTGTTTTCAATTCTTTTTAATTTCTCCCTTTTCTCTTTTGGATTCAAAATTTCTAATTTTATTATTTCTTAAACCGGACTAATGAACTAAGTTGAATCGTTACGAAACCACGTAAGTTTCGTATCGGGAATTTGCTCCGTTGATTTTACAAAATAATCTGCATGCTTGTTTATGCGATTTAGAACAGGTTTAAGTTTAAAACTTATTTAATGAGGACATATTTTCTAAACATTACTTTATATTTAGTTCATTTTCATTTTTTCATTTAAAATTAAAGATCTCGATTTATTTATTATTTTATCTTTTTAAATTATTTTATATTTTATTATATGTATATGTATATGTATATATATATATATATATATATATATATATATATATTATTCGTCTTCTTTTGTTAAGACTTATGCTTATGTAACAGTTTAGAAGTAAAGGAAGATAATTCTTTAAGTCCGGAATTAAACAAAAAATAATTGAAGTTATAGGATACCAAAATTCTTATAATTATTCCTAACAATAAAGGGGAAATAACAAGGGCCGTTTGGTGTGTCTAGTTAAGTAAATTCTTATATTTATTTTTGATTTATGTGATAATTTTCGGATCCGGGTAGAACTTGGCTAATTTAGTCAAAATATAAGTTTTAAAAGCACATCTTAACCATGGTACTAATTTTATTGCCATAATTTAACTTACGTTTTCCAACAAACCATAATTTGCTGAAGTTATACATGGCTTAAATACAAAATAACTCTCCAGGAATTAAGTTCTAAAATACTTATCCGAGAGTTCCAAAATATTATCCAATAGTAATACATGTCATATTAATAAGTATTCTGATAGAAAAACTATCATTAGCTCTATGTACGTTTTACTTCAATGAAAGTGGGGTTAACTTTCTTTTTGTTTTGGATTAAAACAGTTAAAAATAGATTAATATCTAAAAGCTATAATTTTTCAAGTCTTACTGGCCCCAAAACAGTATCAATTAATCCCCATTCCTTAATTACAATTTTTCCCCTTTTCTTTCGTTTTTGCTTTTTTTATTTGCTAATTATTTGTTAAACTATTTTATTTATCTGGAAACGGTATCAACAATTTTGCTATCAATATGACTAAAAAAGTGTTACCAGTTTCGAGACAGTATTGCTAATCCTTGTTAATCCTTATTATAATTCTAAATTTCTTATTTAGTCATCTATGGCCTTTATTTCTAAAATAGGTTTATAATGTAGAATGTTGGGATCTTGATTTTCTTGCTAGATTTGAATCATTCATTACAACTAACTTAAATCATTCTTAGCTATTTAACGCGATATAAACTTTGGCTCTGCACCTAAGAACCTTTATTTTTCTCATAATGTTTTTTATAATTTATCTCAACTACATTTTAGATGTGATAGAAAAACTCTATTCCCGTGAAGATATCCCTGTATAACCTCCAGCTTTTATTTAATATGTTTTTTCTTAAGAATTGACTATGTAGAATGTTTCCAATAAACACAGATTGCACTTTTTTGATGACCCAGGTAATTACTTACACCCCCTATCTACTATCGACCATTTCAATTCCAAATCTACTTTGTTTCTATAAAGTTTTCTAACCAAACCACCTAATAAAGTTATATTTCTCTTTGTCTTTCAAATTATAATTCTTGTACAATTCCCCCTTCTATCATTAACACTTTTTCTATTAGTTTCCATCTCCGGTTCATTCTTGAAGGATACAATATGGTTTCTGTATATTTCCTTAAACGCGCACACCGTGGCCCCAAGATATACCAAGAGTTTGTTTATATATCTATAATATAAAGCTTAACGTATGTGTGTGTGTCTGGTCACGAATAGGCTCCTATGTGGTTGACTATTATAGAAAACTGATCACATATAATGAAAGAAGATGTATCGAGACACAGGAATGGGTATGTTTGCTCTGGCATAATGATGATTCATTAAAATTGTGGGGTCTGCGTACGTGCCTGGTTCACAAAGCATGAAAATAAACAAATTAAAAATTAAAAAATAACGTTTACAAGTGTTTTTGATAAAGCTATACATAATAATACTTTGATAAGTATGTTTTAACTTAAATAGGGATGGTATAATAAAATTGTGGGTCTGCGTTCTCGCCTGCCCTCCATGGAATCGAAATAGGCACACACTTTAATAAAGCTTTTTCATATCTACCTTCGTAAATATACTTTGATAATTATGTTTCAGTTTGAAGAAATATGGTATAATAAAATTATAGGGTCTTCGTTCGTGCCTGACCTTGATAGAATGGAAATATATCACAAAGTTTAACAAGTTTTTTTTTTATAGATCCACAGAATATTGTGATAAGTGTTTCAGTGTGAACAGGTATGGTATAATAAATTATGGGGTTTATCTTTTTTATTTTTACTTTCATCATATTTTGCTTTGGTTTTGATACGCCCAAATTCGAAGCTATCTCTTTACAGCCCTTTCTTTTCATAACCTATCATACTTTCATAAATCAGAGTCCATTTTCTGTAGGCTGTTTTTGAACCTAGTCAACGGCGGGTTCTTTTGCTAGTATATATATATATATATATATATATATATATATTGGATGAATATTTTTAAAAATATTATTGGCTACATATGTGCATACATGTTACAGCTGAAAATCTATAAAAGAGACCGTGTATCCAGGTCAGAATGAAAGAAAATCGATTAGGTAAGCAAACCTATTTAATTTTCATCATTTTTCACAAAACACATGCGACATTATTTTTCCGACATCATTGAAAAACTGTTAAGAGTCTGTAATAACTTTTATCAATCTCTCTTCATGATGATCAAACATATGCACAATACCATCTGTACGTGTTTCTATCAGTTGTTTTTTGGTATCTAGTATTCGTTCCCATAGTTAAGCCCCTTTCGTTATTTCAGGTCCACTATAGACAAGTTGAGCAAGCATTTCCCAAACATTTTCCATTAAATTTAGATCTGGAGTTTTTGTAGTTCATTCCAAAGTAGTCATATTACGTTTAGTCATCCATTCATTCATGAGTTTTGACACAGGGATGTTGCAATTGTCTTGCTATAGAACGAAATCATTCCCCATCTCTCTTCTTTATCCTTGGTAGGGATGACTCATCCAGCAACTGTTTGTAGCTTTCGCTGTTCTGTCGTCCTTTCAGCCACTCCAACCATATATTTCGATTAGCAAAGATCATACCCCAAACCATAACTCCTCCTCCTCCTCCTCCCCCCCTCCTCCCATTTGTGGTTTGTTCAGTACAACAGGTTAAACCTTTTTCGACCAAGTACACCATCCATCAGGCTCACGACACTTGAAAAGCTTCTCATCAGTTAATATAACAGTCTTACAGTGAACATGCTTTGTTAACCGCCTTTTAGAAATCTCCAGTCTTGCTCCTTTGTGTTTCTCTTTCTTAGTGTATTTTTTTCTTAGTCTTTGCATAATTCAACTCAATCCTATGCAGCGTTCTTTCTACTGTCCGGACGTTTACATCCAATTCACATTTCACCAGCACTTTTTTTGCTGTAACTTTTTCGTCAGATTTCAAACGCCGTACCACAGTCCTCTTTATTCTCGTTTCAGTCCGCTTGCCAATTGATCTTTTCCGTCATCTCTTCTTTTTCGCTCAGTTTGACTTCAGCGTGTATTTCACCGTTTATTTTGACAGCGTAAAACTGATGGAAATTCTTTTGATGCTAAGGCCATCTTCCTGCCTCTTCCTTGCCAAACACACAACTTCTTTGAATGCATGTTGCCTCATTAAACTTAATTGTTTTGACGTAGAATTGAACATAAAATTGATTTTAATGATGCCAGCTTAGTGTACAAACAGAAAATTTGTATATATTAACATATACAGTATCATAGCTCTAAATAAAATAGAATTGTTGATGTCCCAAAAATAAATGTCGCGCAAGTTTTCGCAAAAATCACAAAAACTAGAATTTTCAAAGCCAAACTAAAAAAAAACAGTGGATTTTCACTCCTCAACTACGGACTTATAATCTTAAAAGTTTTTGACACTAGTAACCTTCTTGAAGTACTTTTTTTAAAAGTGTCCGAAAATATTGTCCAGCCCCTGTAAAATATTGTTTCGTCAACTCTATACAGATCCAATCTTTGCAAAATTATTATTGATTATTCTGAATAACTAAAACCGAGTTTGCTGCTTTATCTATATTTTAATATATATGTTTTTGTGTGTGTATTCTAGTAATTTTTAAATTATTAAAAAATATATTTATATTCTTAGCTTGATATTAATACAGTTAGATGAATAAAAACATAAAGGTATGTTTACCCAATCTTTGCTATCTCATCTATGTGATATTTGCAAATTGATTACTGATTTTTCTACATTACTAAAACAGAGTTTGCTGTTTTATCTTAAGTTGAATATATATGTGTGTTTTTATGCATTACAGTATTTTTTAAAATTATTAACAGAATATTGATATTCATAGATTAATATAAATACGGTTAGATGAATAAAAACATAAAGACATGCTTATATGTTCAAAATATGAACCAATATAAATTAAATCGGTAATTATATGCAGATCTATTTACTTATTCAAACGTAAATCGGTAAAACAACATCAAGAGCGAGTCAGGGAGACTTCAGCTAATTGCATGAAATAAATGAAGCTTTTGGATTTTATTCCATAAAACTAACACGACAGATATCAAAAAAAATGTCGAAAACATTAGTTTCATATTTGAAAAAAATAGCGTCAATAACCTAAAAATATTGGAATAAAATTAACAAAGAAAGAAGGAAATATCCTACGCTTTTATAGTAAAAAATATGCCGTGTAAATAAAATGAAAAATTACTTGCTACAAGGCATAAAATGAAACATTCACCGAAAACATGTGAAGGACAAATGCTTTTACGACAATGTATTTCTATCGACAATTAAATGTTTTCGTTTTTTTTTCCTTTACGACAGACATTACAAAAATCATATTTACAAAACATCTGCATTAAAGTGGTTTTAAGATACAGTTTATAAAATTTATCTTCGTTTTCCTATCATCGAGGAATTTCAAGAACATCTAATTTCGCAAAAAACATTTTTTGAATTTTAAAAAATACCGAAAATGTATGATAACGGACACATTTGATGGCTTGAATACGGCACACATTAACAGAAAAGATTGATCAATAATAATAATAATAATAATAATAATAATAATAATAATAATAATAACAACAACAACATGATACTTTGACTGCACAGCAGTGACAGTGTCGTTGTTTTCGTGACTGTTAAAATAAATTTGAAATTTCCACCGATACGAAATATGCGGGGCGTTTGCAGGTGTATTTTCAACTAAATTCACCTGAGGATTGTATTTTTGTTTCAACTGTACAACAATGAATGGTTTCGTTGTTTTCGTGGGTGTAAAAATGAATTTGTAATTTTTACGATAGCAAAAAGCGCGCGTTTGCGTATTAATTTTAAACTAAATTTACTTGAGAGTTTTGCTTTTCTTTCGACTGTAGAGCTGTGTCGTTTTTTTCATTCGTGTTGAAAAAAATCGTGATTTTCACGAAGACCACAAAGCGCAGTCGTTCTGTCTATTGTCTTATATTTGTTTATTTATTATAATACTAATATTTATTGTGTTTGTAGCAGTAGTAATTATTGTAGCAATAAATTAATGATAATAGAAATAATACTACAAACGAAATAATAATAGGAATAGCGAATGTAATACTTCTACTACGTCTACTACGAGTACTACTGCTACGAATAATATTAATAATTACTGTTAATATAATTATTACTATTACTATTATTATTATAATAGCGGTAGGATTGATTATAAAAATAATATTTCGTGTGCTATACTACTACTACTACTACTACTACTACTACTAATAATAATAATAATAATAATAAATGATTTGCGGAGCTAATTAACAATGAACTCCTACTCTCCTATAAAGGTTTTAAAAAGCATGCTCAAATCTTTTGACTCTAAAATTCTAATCATACCAACGGTTTTCTCGTGTAGCTTAGTTTCTGAGCCCAGCAGACCCGTGTTACTGAGAGTAGGGGGTATATCAGGCAAATTACTGCCACGTTAAAAACAGTATCTCTCAATAGGTGATGTTTGGGAGTCTGAAAATACTAACTGACGAAGGAAAATTCTGATTTCAAACAATAAGAGATTGTACCTCGATAAAAAAATCCTAAAATTTACTAAATTTCTCATAAAGTAAATGACGCACCTATGTATTGAGAATAACGGTGTTAATGGAACTGTTATTCAAAGTGAAGAACCCACGCCCGACAGGGTTATTCAAAACAGAAGCGAGAACTCTGACACTGTTCGAATGAAGTGTAGTAAAGAGGTAAACCCGGTAATTATGGAATGCTTATTCGAAAGCAATATTTATGATGAAAATAGAAATGTTGAGAAAACGGAGAGACAAAATATCATTTTAATTAACAACACAGCACATGTGTGATCAGGCAAGAACAATACGAAGGAATGGATGTAATAAAATTTGGAACTGGAGGCCATAAAACAGCAGGTAAACGCAGAAGTATTAGGGGATGACAACGCAAATAAAGCAGATGTGCAGATTGATCTGGAAAGGATGAAGAATGTAGTGACAGATCTAGACGAAGTCGCGGGATATAGAGAGGAAACAAAAGGCGATTTAATTAGTAAACGAATGAGATGCTGGAAAATCATCATGTTTAAGAAACTCTGAAAGTGCAGGTAAATAGAATGATAGAATATTTGAAATGTGCGGCCATCACAGAAACAAATAATTTGATTATAGCTAGAAAGTGTTTGAATTGCGGAAAAATCGGATTGAAAAGCAGTAAAGGATATAATAGGTTCAAAGGAAGAATTTACAATTTACACATCCATATATCTATCTATCTATCTATCTATCTTTCTATATAAATAAAATTAAGTCCTTTTCCCCTCTGACTTTGACCTTAATAGGATTTAAACTCAAGACATTTCATGCAAATGTAACATGCACAAACTGCAGCACATTATCTGAGGTTTGCTATAGGCATATTACCTTTAGACTTGCTCGATAATCGTACATTCCTATATTTTTTTGGTGAGAGTTCACTGCCAAAACCTGTAAGAATCAACGGAAGATCTTTTCTCTCTGTTAACTTCCTCCTTTCCCTGCTACCAATTTACACCGCTGGTTCAATGTTCACGAGGGACTAATACGAACACACTCCGATTTCGGCGTTTGTAGTTGCATACAAAAACTGAAATGCTTCCTATTGCGGAAAACGCACCACGCCTAATCATACATTGCCCATTTACAATTTTTTTCGAAACATTATTACACTAGGAAAAAAAACGATTATCTCCTTTTCTTGGTGATTCATTTTCATTTTCTTTTCTTTTCTTCTTTTTTTCATTAACATATAATATATCATTTCCTTTTCATTTAGTTTCGTTTCGTTCAATGCTTTCTTTTTATGTTTCCCTTTTTCCTATTACAGAGTTAACTATTAATTTTCCTGTTATAGCATTACATAATGCAAAATGTCAATTTTTTACGTAAAGCGATTACGAACAAATCACTCTTAGTAACAAATCAATTTATGAGTGATTTAAAATATTTAACGACTCGGATCGAGAAATGCTACGTTTAATTATGTAAACAATGCATTTCTATATGCATCATTACTGTCTTTCGTATGCTTTCGTTTCGTTTCTTTCATGTTTCCATTTTTCCATTTACATTGCGATTGTTAACATCGTTACGATATAACTAAAAGCAACTCACGTGTACAAAAACTTTCTTCCTTTGTGGAAATTATGCTTTGTCCTTAATCTTCGGATTCCGATTTCAGTCACCTAAATTACTTCGTGTGAAAGGAGCTTAGGAATTTCTGGAATGATATGCCGGTACATTATTACATTAGTGCAAAAGCACCGGTCACATTCAACAGGTAAACTTCTATAGGTTTCCGGGTATGCTGACACGGTTACAGGTTGTCTATTCCGAAAGCAGTTCTTATCATTGGGAGGTTTGGGGTGTCTATTCCGAGACCCGTTAAATTCAAAATGTTTCGATTTAATTAATGAGAACAGGAAAGTTTTCCTTGGAACATTTTCGGTTATTAAAAACAGAAGATGGCATTACATATTCATCAGGGTTTAAACTGGGCGAGCGCCATTTGAACAGCGAAAACACATTTATTGTATAAAAATTTGTCTAAATATAATTGGACAAACATTTAGTGAAACATTTGCGTAAAAAATTATGATTTCGTAATGCAAGCAACATCGGATTTTCATAAAATAGTTTTCTCCTCCCCCCCCCTTACAAATACATATTTTGAAACGTTTTTTTTTTGGAATTAAAACAACTTTCAAAGGTCAACAACAAATAAACAATGATTATTTCTCTATTTATAACGGGGGAGTGGGTTGTTTTCTTATTTATTTAATATTTTTTGTCATTTATTACATGCTTCGGCCATAACTTCTTCTTTTTTCTTTCACGTGTACAAACACTTCTTTTTCCTTTGCAGGAAATTAAGATTTGTCCTAAATCTTTCAAATGATATTTCGGTCACCTAAATTACTTACTGTGACAGAAGTTTAGGAATTTATTGCCAAACCTAAATATTATTTATAATTAAATATTATTTAAAATATAATATTATTTATAATTAAATATTTTGAACATTAATAAACTATTTTAGGTTACAATAGCATCAAATGAAATGCTTCACGGTTTTTGTGGTAAAAATGCAACGGAAATTTACTTTTCCTTCCTTTACAATTCTGTACATTATTACATTACGTCAAACTCACCGTTCACATAACATATGTCAACTACTTTAGCTTTTCGGGTATGCTGACAAGATCAGCGGTGTCTACTCCGAAACCCGTTCTTGAGATCGGGAGGTTAGTGGTGTCTACTCCGAGATCTGTTTCATTGGAAAAATGACATGACAACCGAAACAAAACACATTTATTGTCTAAAAAATTATCAAAATATAATTGGAAAAAGATTAATTGAAAAGTTTGCATAAAAATTAATAATTTTAATAAAACGATTTGGTAATGAAAGCAACATTGGATTTTTATAAAATAGTTTTCTTTTTTTTTTTTCGAACTAAAAAATAATTGGAAATGTTATTTTGAATTAAAGCAACGTTGATAGGTCAACAACAAATTAATTTAAATGATTGTTTTTTATAATGTGGAAGTGGGTTGTTTTTTATGTAGTTATTTATTTATTGTTTTAATGGCAATCGTTCTACAGTTTAAATTTGGGGTATTTATTTCATGCTTCGGCCGTACTCTAACCAGAATTTGCACGGATGGTGCGTGAAATAAAAAGTCCTATTAAAACAGAGCGAAATTTGAGTTTCCTTTCCATTTTTACAACAACCGAACAAATAAAGAGGATCGATTTACTACGATATTTATTAGAAGATGGGTTCTTATTAAAATTATTTTATTGTTGAATTTTTCGCATTTTAGTTACATTTGTTAGTTTGAAATCGCTGATAGCCCACTTCAAAAATTGAACACAAGACGAAATTCAAAAGAATGGTACTCATGCAGAACTTGACCCCCCCCCCCGATTCAATTTATGGTCATTGTTCGACCGGCAATCATCGGATTCAACCGAGCGTTGTTTAAATGTTGAAACATTAAATCAACATTTTATTAATTTTTTGCATAATTATTTAATTAATCAATTAATGATGGGAGTATTTTTTCTGTTTATTTTCTTAACATCGGTTGACGAAAAAATAATCTTGAAACACAAGAACACTTTTCTCTACTTTCACCTAAATAACAGTGTTCATATAAAGCATCTTTTCTTTTTATGATAAAAATTCAGTTGCAAAAAGAAACGTTTACTACCAAGTTTCTTTTTAAAAAAGTGCATGTTTTCCTTAAAAACAACTTTCCCCTAACAATTTATGGTAAAAAAACAATCTTTTTTTCAGGAAAAAAATTGCAGAAAATATTAAAAGTAAATAAAATGCAATTTTTCTTAAGGAATATTTTCCATTTAAAGAAACTGAGCAGAGCAACGCGTGGCCGGGTACAGCATATAATGAATAAATTACCGCAATAGTTATGATCTGGTTTCACAGAAATGGAAGAACGGATATTTGGAATAGCGGTGAATGTACGAGATGTCTTCGAAAGAAGCATGAAACAATGTAAAGTTTCAGCAATATCACATGGAGAGGATCTTGAGAAAGTTAATGAAAATAGAGGAATTTTTCAGGAGAACAAATTGTTGCCATAGTTGTTGTTTTATATATGGTACACTTGCCGTTCATTTTCCGTAAGATAAATGCATGTTATGAGTGAGGAAAGAAGGAGTACTGGTCAACCTTTTATTAAATACTAACAGGGGTACACGGCGTTGCCCGTGTGTTTGGAAGCGTAAAAGAAAAAAAAAGTTCCAGTAGATAGATAAGCTCGAGGACGAACCCTTGAGGTCAATAGCCTGATAACTTACCGCTACGCTTAGCGGTCAGAGAACTGAGAGTTGGTGAAATGAAACGATTAAAAAATTAAATGTATGGTGCGTAAATTTAATGAGCTCAACCATAACACCGTAAGGAAATGAAACACATTTAACTTTGGCTGCAAGACAATTTCTGGCGTATGTTGTTTTTTCCCACCCCACAGGATGTTGGAGAAAACCAGCTCCCCATAAAAATGAGAGTCTCCAAATGAATAGCAATTGTCTGAGTTGGCGGGTTTTGTTCGCATTTATCAAACCTCGTTGCTTTCTGGACGTCCCGAGCACGAGTGTCAGGCAGGTTCATTTTGCTATGAGTTTAGTTTCGCTTATATACGGAAAAGACAAATATATACGCGGATACTAAGAAATACTGCAAAAATAGTGTGTAAAAGTCGCCCAAATAAAAGATACACATCAGCCCTTTTCGTAAATCATAGATATTATAATGTAGTTAGCATATAAAATTTCTAGGAAAGAATAACCGCCCCGAGCTCCCCCTTCAAAAGATTTGCCGGATATACACAAAAAATGCACACACACACACACACACATTTTGCCTTTTATATACTAGCATTTCCGCCCGGCGTTGCCCGGGTGTTTGGATGTGTATGTTGAGAAAACAAAGTGGTAGTAGAAAGGCAGGTTCGAACCCGTGCCGCGAAGGAGGAAGAGAACGGGGAAAACCTGACGTTTTTGTCGTTACGACCACCTCCAAAGCGGAAGTGACTTATATTTAAATAAAGGCGAAACAATCGAAAGTAGAGGATAAGTTTTAAAATATCGGCGATAAAAGCGACCCCCAGTGTAGCATAGTACCCAGTGTAAGACGAAGATATTAATGTTGTGAGGAAATTTTTCGATAATTTTTGTCAGAAACGTCGAACGATATTGATTTTGGTGAACTCCGCGCCATTGTCGAAAGTTTAGGCACACATACCAACATACATACATACATACATACATACATACGTACATTTATATATTGGTAACTAAACATTTTTGACCCACACAAATTAAAAAGCGTGCCCTATCTCTGAATACCCTTTATGTAAAATTTCAAATGTTTAGACCCGAAAATTTCGGAGTAATTTGGTAGAGACGGCAGAGGTAATTTTTTTCTAAACTTTTACCCTTATTTTTACCCCTTAACATTTACTGTTTTGGGCTTAAATCAATTTATTAAGTTAGATGCATGTCCAAGGAACCTGTATTTAAAATTCCAAGTGTTTAGACCCAAAATTATCGGAGGAGTTTGGCAGAGTTCTAAAAGGCTAAATGGTTGAACTTTGACCCCTTAACAGCAAAATTGTTGGCCGAAAATGTATTACAAAGATTTTTCCCAAATCTCAGTACCCTGTATATTAAATTTTGCGTCTGTAGACAGAAAATTCACAGAGTTATTGCTGTGGAAAATGTACACAGGCATACAGACAGACACACAGACACGTTCACTTATATATATATATATATATATATATATATATATATATATATATATATAGATGACTTAAATTGTGTGAAAAGAACAAATATCAGCTGAATATGCATGTAAGATCGGTGCGGATCTTCAGTAGTGAAAAAGTATTAGAGTTGATAGGAAAAGTGTTTTGTCTTAAAATCGAAAAGGGGAAATATTGTTGAAAGTAAAGAAATTAAACTTTTGAGTTGGAGAAATGGTAGATGTTGGAGAAGAAGGATACACATACTAAGGATGTGTGAAGTTAGATGAAATAAAATAAGCTGAAATAAATAAAAGAGAAGGAAAAGAATACAAGAGAAGACTCCGGTTAGTTGTTAGGTCAATATGTAAAGAAAGGAACAAAATAGCCGCTAAAAACATATGGGATACCGGAAATGATGACAATAGATGGAACTTTCACCCAAAGAGGGTTGCGGCTAAGTTATATGTAAAAAGAAAAGGACTGGGAGTAAGAGGTGTAGAATGATGTGTAAAAGAGGAAGAAAATAGTATGAAAGTGTAGGGAAAAGCTCATATAAGGCCTGTCAAAATTTGAAAATTTGCAAAAGATAAAGACAAAAATCAAAGGAAGATGAATTGATAAGAAAATGCATATCCACTGAAGTAAGGATACACCAGAAGCACTGTACAAATAACATAACATAGCGATGGTTGTCAATATGTGACTTTAATTATGGGGTACAAGCCCTAATATGTGCTGCATAGAAAGAAGTGCTCAGTAGAATTTATTTGAAGTATCCTATTGATAATATGGCCAAAAGTCCCCTATATCCACTGTGTTAACAGCAAGCTGAAATGATACACCATCTCGTTAGTAAGAAGAAGTTAGCTCAAAAGGAATGCATGTGACGGCAGGTCAATGTTTCAAGAAAGGTCCATTGAGATAGATTTAAGAAAAGACGGTTGAAATGCAGTGGGAAATCTAACGGGAACGCTACAGAGTGGGTGGTGGAGACTGATAATGTTAAACACTTGTGGGATATAAATATCCAATGTGATAAGATGATTAAAGCAAGGGGACCAGGCTTAGTCTTGTTGGATAAAAGGAAGACGACAAGGCCATAATCATTGATATATAATTGCCATCTAATGCGATGTGAAACTCCAGAAGTACGAATACTTGAAAAGGGAGATGAAATAATTGTGGAACTTGAAGAAAGTCAAGTTGTACCTATTTTGATGAAGGAATATTATTTGATAACGAGATTGAAAACTGGGATCAATTACAACAGTAGGCAGCCAGGATGGAGAGAGGTTGACAAAAAGTGGTTGTAGGCAGGTAGGCTCGAAGCCGTAACAAGAAAGAGGACAAAAAAAAAAAACGAAGGGCCTTTGCCGATGTCTCCATCGCACGACTGGAATGCAAGAGGTTTGAAATTAAGCGAAGTTAATCACACGGTGACAATGACTTGCTAAAATGTCAGCAAAAAAGCGACCTCTCATTGTAAAAATCTGCCTTGTTAAGGGTGTAGAAAGCAATGGTTTTGGCTAATTTTTCGATATTTGTCTAAACGACAGGGCTTAAAATGATATCAACCTCATTAGAATCCTTCGCCTCTGTCGAAAGTGTTTTGAGACATACAAATACACACATACAGTTTACCTTTTATATATGAGATTTTATTCTTCATTTGTTTACGTTTTTTGGATTGTTTTAATGCTTTATCTTCTGAATTATTCGCTTTTCTTCTACTTAGATGCTTCCACTTTTTTATTTCTACAGCCGTTGTTCTTGAACTTTTATCATAAAATGTTTATCTAATAAACTACATCTTATGCGATACTAATGGAAGAGACCAAGAATCAACTATTGTTTCACTCTTCCTCTTTTATAAGCATGTTCCTAGAGAAAAGATTTTATTACTCCGTTTGAAACCATATTTCTGATTAATCATTAATATAGCTTAATAATCACCAATCTTTTTTTGTGAAATCTCAGCTTTGATTTTTGCGTAACATTCCCATACACTAATACACGGACACATTAAAATTGATACATGACTAAAGGCAAAAGAATATAATTTTATTTGTAAAAATAAATTAGAAATTTCTGTAAAAGCAAAAGTGCTGAAAGCAATAATCAATAATTGATCTTCGTTCAATCTCTTATGCATAATAAAACATTTTTAATATGTAAAACTGAATGCTTGAGATCAACATAAAGATGAATACAAAATAACAAATTTGGTTTTCTTTTGTTTATATAGTTTTATACGGACATTTTTATTTCAGAAATTCTTCCATTACTTTTCATACGGTTAGTTAAAGTTATGAGCAAGTCACTTATGCTCGTACTCTAATCATAATATTTTAATCTTATGTGAAGCAATGCAGTGGAGCGAAGTAGAAATGAAATATAAACAAATAGCTTATTAATATTTGTCGATTTTAATTTGATTGAAACAAGCGAGACGAGTGGAAATTCCACAGGGGACTCATTTATATGTAATATAATGAGGTTAGCAGTCTGTAGACGTTCAGTGTAAATGGAGACTCTCTGATTGTATTGTAGCGTTTTTATAAACACTCCAAATATTCATCTAAGCTAGCACAAACGGCCGGTCGAAAATTACGCCTAAATATGATATTTTAATTCTTGCAGATTTCGTATATATTATTATATATGTTATATCGAGTTTGTTAATTACAAAGTTGCGATTTCAAAAATGAAAAAGAAACTATCCATATGACTTGCGAGTATTATCTTTTATCGAAACCTAAATAAAAACTTATATATATATACATATATATATATATATATATATACACACATATATATATATATATATATATATATATATATATATATTGAGTTCGTTCAGCCATAATCGAAACCGAAATCCAAACATATGAAGAATTCTTGATAATCTTTTTTATAAAAATAATAGACTAATGGAGTGCCATCAGTTATAATCGAGACGAAAACCAAAACATGTGAATAATTCTCGGTAAACTTAATTATGACAAGAAATGGAAGTACATAATAATTAAATGACCCGGAAGTAAGCGTGATACGGAAAATAACACACAGGCTATCGTATTGATATATGGATTTTCAGTTGGAAATGATCAGCCGTAAACAAATGTGGGTTTAGCTCACATTTCGAGCTGGATTACTTTAAAAGTTTACATAGATGGAAGTAGAAATATACAATATTTAATCAAAAGCAACATTCTCTCTGGAAAAAAGAAACGGATTCGGCTTCAAAGGAGCTGCATGATCAGGTATATTCTTACTACAAACAAAATTCTGTTATTATTTCCTGATGCGTACACGTAAGGAAGACATCGATATTAACAATAATATATTGATTGTTCTAAGTAGACAAGGCAAGTGTGTTAATTGTACAAAATTCTTACCTGTTTAATGAAATGATTTCTATGATAAATAACAGATCGGATCTTTGAATATACTTAAATTATTATATATATATATATATATATATATATATATATATATATATATATATATATATATATAATAAAATCTTCCACCAGACTATCCATTCATGTGTAATCACCTTTTTCCTCACCATATTCCCTCTGCTTCACTTTTTTTGTTTTCAAGGAAGATTTTTTACTTGTTGTTTCATCAAATACTTTTGCATGCGAAATCCGATCCAGCATAATTATGCGCATAAGCCTGGAGAGTCCTAGAGTGGATAAAACGCGGAATATTCAGTGTAGCATAATCGCCATATATATTTTATAACTAACTATATATATATATATATATATATATTAAATAGTAAATTGTGTAATTTTATTTTATGTGTTTGCTAAATTATCTATTCAAAAATAAATATTATTCGCTGCATTACCTTAAGAGTTTATCAAGTACAACGAATTATATAAGGTATACAGGGTGTCCCAAAAGAACCTGATGGATGTTAAATTTTATTAACTTTCTCAATATTTACGTTATACTAATCAATTTTCCTATGTAAGTAGATAGCACTCTTCGTGTTTTTTTTCGACGTATAATATGCTACTATAGTGTATTATTCTAATTTTATTTACACAACTTAATATAGGGTATAATTTCCACACGGTTTTATTTTAGTTATGAAAAATGATGTAACTCAAATGTCCACCATTTTCATTTTCATACTCTTGTGATCTTTGAAGGGCATTGTCCAGCACATCACTTAATGTTTCAGGGCTCATGGCACTAATTTTCTCCTCTTTATTATGTTTAAGGGCATTTCCTGTGGCTGGCTTGTTTGCATATACCCGCTGTTTGAGGTAACCCCAAAAGGAAGAAATCTGTACATGTGAGATCTGGCGAGAGGAGTGGCCAATTTATCCCACAGCCACGAGAAATTATTCGGTTGCCGAATGTCTCCTGGAGCAGATTTAATGTTTCTTGTGCCGTATGCACCGTTGCACCGTCCTGCTGGAGCTACATATATCGAAAGACTCCAATTTGATTGGATCTCCTTCTTATTGATGTGGATAGATCCTCGGCCACACTCTCTGCTAATCTCGGACGATTCTCATCACTTCTTGTCGGACTGGGTCGACCAGATTTGGGAGTAGGGGAATTTTTTGTGTTGAATTATCGTCGAAATTCTCTTTGAGTTAGTGATATTGACTCGTTCAACCGAAAATACGACTCTACGATAAATATCCGCTCCTCTGTAATGCACCGACTCGTGATGACCTTGGAAGGATTACCCTAGATAATCTGAAAAACATAAAAGAAAAATATACAAAATTTAGAAACTTATAATTTTTTTGAGCATAAGCTTCATTTGCGATACCCTGTCAATGTCACGTCTTATGTTAATATTAACAATAGGTAATGCGTTCATGTTAATGAAAGAGTTGGCTTATATATATATTACTAACTAGCTCTACCTACGTATTGAGCACTTTTGAAGTAAATACTTAAAGTTTACGCATAAATCTATACTTTCATATATTAAATTTATGCGAATAAATGAAGTAGTCATATATATATATATATATATATATATTAATATATATATATATATATATATTCCAAAAGTATACAGATCGCCATATTCATTTAGATAATCTTATTGTGTGTATATATATATATATATATATATATATATATATATATATATACGTATATGTGTATACGTATATAAACACTTAATAGTATATATGTGTGTGAAAGTGTGTTACATGTATAACGCCAGATGGATAGATAGATGTAGAGACAGGGAGACACATATACATTCTTCTATCTTTTGATCTATGCTTATAAACTAATTACTTTTAAAAGGTGAACATAAGACAGAAAAAGATATCAAGTCACTACACCTCTACCGTATTACATTAGTTTACATTTATAGTCTTCTATCTATATAATTGGTGTTTTAATCTCAAGAACATAATAATAATAATAATAATAATAATAATAATAATAATAATAATAATAATAATTATTATTATAGTAATAATAAAATTAATAATAATAATATCTAATTTCAGAAATAATATAATCCACGGACATATGTTTCGTCAGAGTGGCTAAATCTCTTTCTATATATATATATATATATATATATATATATATATATATATATATATATATATATATATATACTCATTCATATATATGTAAAAATAATAATAGTAATAGTAATGATAATTATAACAATAATAATATTATTAATAATAATAAAATTATAATAATTAAATATTTCTGATGTAATCCTATAATCTTCCGTTACTTTTAGTGCAATCCTCCTATACGGCCCATGTTATTGACGAAACAAACTGCCTTGTAAATAAGTTGACATATCGGTTTTGTATGTTGTGTAGCTTTAATAGAGGCTTTGTCACACCTTAACAGACTTTGCCACTGATTTCAGAAGGCAACATCGAGTTCTTTTTGAGACATTCTTTTATCCGGCTTGATCAAAAACTTCTCGACTTGTCTGCCCAGGGGTTGTAACAACTTCACGTTTAATTTGGAGTAGAGAACGGCGCGAACACCGCTAGATTTACCTTTATCAACTCTCTTACGTACATATCAGTAGGAAAGTTCATTTTTTTAACCATTTTAAAACAGGGAGAGGCAAAATACGCAGTGTCTGGGACTGTTATCAACTGACCTATAATGAGACAAAACCCGGGAATGCTTTCTGAATAGGTGAAATATTGTAGCAAGATGTAATGACTGCTTAAGAATGAAATTTATTGAATTTTTTACATATGACCTTTTTTTTGTTAATACATATTTTTCAACGAAGTATATATTTATTTCCGTTTTATTCTTAAATAAATAATATCTTTCCGAAGATTGAGTGTTAATATTATTCAAATTAACTTGATATTTCCTGAGAACTACAAAGAAAACCAATGTACCAAATACTTTTGCTACCCAATGTATATGGCTATAATATTATGATATATTATATCTGGCAAGTCTAAAACTTAATTCCGATTTCCTACAGAAAAATCAATCGTTCTGTCTTTTCAATCACGAAATGTGCTTGATTGGATGGTGCAGACATCGCAAAAATCAATCTACATTTATCTTGATGTATAATTTTTACATCAAGCAACTTTGAAAAAAGCGAAAATCTAATCATTCCATTCCTCAATATGATTGTAATAATTACCCGAACACTTGATGGCGACTGCTTTTTCTAAAATTCCAAACAAAGCAAAAACGTGTTTTGACTGAGAAAAACTGCTGAGCCTTAGCTCCCAGCCCGTTTTTTTAAATTCATTTTTATCATTATATTATACACGAAATATGCAGATTAGCTTTTATTATGCACCTTAAATACCTTTAACGCATAATGGTATTTACACAGTTTATTTTATAATCAGATATATCCTAGTATTTCGATTTACTTCAGTAGCTTCAAGTGTCACGCCTATATTTTAATCATTTGGTTATTTAGTTTGCTTAAGTGTTGAATACAATTTTAATCGCTAGGTCTAATTAATTATTCTTTAGGCTGATAAAATATTTTTAAACACTATTTCTATTCACCAACGCTTTTTTATATATTCTATGAATATGCTAACGATCATCTGCAAACATATGCAAAGCACACAAGATATAGCTTGCGTGGAGACACTCGACATATCCAAAGCAACTGAAGAATCTATCTTCTAAAACTAGTCAGTATGATATTAATGAACTAGTATGTGATATACAATCAGATTTCTTCTTAAAAAATAACCCAAGGATATCTCACTGGCCGTATATTTAATTAATATAAAATCAATACGGTTGTGTCGGGGTGGTCGATTTTTGGATCTTAATATTTTCCAGTTTTCACAACTAAACTCCCTCAGTTAATCGAGTTCAAAATGTATGTATTCGTTCATTATGCTATGCTATAGTCGACAAATGGCGAACAAAATGTTATGCATAATAAATTACACAACTTTAGCAATTATTTTAGAAGTATTTGTAACAAAGACTCCAGGTTACCTTAAGTTAACTATTATAAAAATCAGCACGAAACAAAAGCTAGTTGAATTCCCCAGAACTGCGGGTCTTTGGAACTCCCTTCCGGGATTCTGCTTTCCCAACTGCACTGATATGTAGAAGTTCAAGTGTAATGGTAACAAACGTCTTTCTACTCATCTCCCTTCATAATGACCCCGCTAATAAAGTCCCTGATTGTAGCCCCCTGCTTCAAAGTGGCACTGTGCCTTGTTGGGGTGAAAATTGAATAATAAAAAAAGTGAATTTAGAACATGTGAGATATCGAATTTTATCCACACATTCCTGGAAAATATCTACACGCTGGACATACAAAAATATAACAATCTCGTACGGCAGAATATTTAACTAATAAGTAGAGTACGTTGTCGCAGCATATAATGGGTTCTATTTACACAAACGAGGCTAGTAACGGTAAAATATGTATTTTTTGTATGGAAAATACTCAGTATAGAATTAGCAATAGTAGTTTCAAGGATTCTAGAAAAACATGGCTAAAAAAGGTGCAAACAAAACGAAGATTGTTATTTTTCAAACACAGAAATTAAAAAAATGCAGTACTGCTATTATTAGAGAGTGGCTGTTCAGAAGCGGTAAATATCTATTATCTGTCTAGTTATCAGTTTATCATATATCTATCTATTTATTCATTTATTCATATGTCTTTTTACCTGTCCATCTAGCTGCCTATATCGTTATCTATCTATATAGTAATGAGTCGACGGCAGGAATCGACAAAATGTCAAATTGTGACCGCCAAGTTTGCACTGGAAGATGCGAACGGAGACTGGAAGTGACATGTCGTATATCACGTGTTTCGGTTTGCACAACCTTAATTAGCAGTTTGATTTGAGACACAAAGGAGTAAGCTTGGCTTAAAACAGGTCTTCCTATAAGGGAGAGGAGGTCTTAGTTAATATAGCCGAACCCACCCCCAAGCCGAGGATGGTCTTACCCTTCCTTTCTGATATGATGCATACGTTGGAATGAATAAAATACATAACCTCCTACATCATCTTTGTTCCTAACATGTATTGTTTCTGTTAAACAAATACCTGCTCCCCTTAATGACTGTTAACGTACCTCCCAGAAAAAAAAACAATAAGCAAAAAAACAAAACAAAAAAAACAGACATGTCTTCATGTATATGTTATTATATATGTTCTTACGAACACCCACCAACTCCTAAATAAATCTTTAAAATAGACATTTAAGCGAGGACACCAGTCTGTTTCACAACGTACATATATCTGGTTCGTTTATGATATTTTGTAGTTGCACGTATACACATCAAATACGGCACGATTAAACTATATACACATATATAGTACCTCTCCGCGACGCAAATACGTCACAAATGCAAACACGTAACCACAAACGTACGACTTAACTATGTACACATGTAAGATAATGTTGTACAGTATATACACATCCATAGATAAATCTTCCCCCACAATACAACACTCTCCGGAAGTATATGTGTAGTTAATCAGGAAAATGAAATTTAAATTTCAATTCTATTTGACTTAAGCTTCTGCACAGTTCATGGATATTCGTTTTTTTTATACACTTTAATTTACAGTTAAAATGGTAAATAAAGATAATTGCTGATTTTTCATAAAACATATATAGCAAACATTATAATAATATATGTAACCATAATACCAGAAAAAAATATTATGAAAATTATTTGAATGCGGGTAAACCCACATAATAAACAAGCTATACATAATTATGTAAAAAATGAAAACATAAAAAAATGTAATAAAATACAATTATACTAATATAGTTTTAAGGGCAATGGAAGGAAGTAGGAGGGTGAATACTAAATATATATTGCTGAAAGGTTTCGAGCGTACCAGAATCTTCAGAATACTTTTATTTCTAAAATTTCAACAAAAAAAAAACAGTCGGTTTAACAAACTTCTGTTCAAGGCATTTACGATAACGAAACATTATTAACATACTGTCGTCGTTACCATTAAGGATGCATTCATGATATTTCTAATCATATTCAAATATCCCCCATTAACAGCTATGCAAATACACAATAAAGAACGTTGATTAACCAAGAAACCGTGATCTGTTACATTCAACACCTTTTAAAAATAATTTTCTCTCCCTTTCGTACCATTGTTCTTATTTTCGTGTTTTTTATTTGAATGACTTGATCTCTACTTAATGAATTCTAGCATTAATGAGCGTTATAACAGAAGTTATTCGCGAAATGAAATGTCAATACTGTTGTTTAGTTTGCTGATAAATAATTTAACTCCTTTATTCTTTCAAAATATGTATCCTCATGATTTTTGTGCATAAGATTCATGTAAAATTATCTATTATAACTCCATTGTAAATGATGCTTGTTAGCCTTTATTACATATCTTTAAAATATTATTGATATCTATGCTGATTACTTTTTACGGTGCTTTTCTTACAGAGTTGATGTTATTATGTTACATTATTTTATTTTATTTCTACGGACTTATCAAAGCTCAAATATTTGTTCTCGTATATAATACTAACCACAAGAGCACCTATATATTTACTTTCCAAATAAACTTTTTTATTTTCCCTGTGTGCCTACAACAGGATGGAACTTCTATGAACAGTGTTTCTTTCCAGAAAAAAAAATATTTTGTTCAACACAATACCATATGACTTTTTTTTCAGCTGAATACAAAATGAGAGTCTTCAAACCAATTCAAAATTTGTTCGTTAAACCAGCTGCTTATATAATGAAACGTTCCACAATCACCTATCGGTTTCTAATTAATTTTACAAGATAATTTATACTTATCCTCAAGAGCGCTTTTGACTTTGCTAAGTGATAGATGGTTTAATGTACAATAAGATGCTGGTGAAAGTGTAAGAGTGCGAAATTAACTAATATACCATCGTATTATTTATATTCTAAACATATCGTATGAATGTCAGCAGAGATTCCTAAACAGCTTCTGAAAGAATAAAGAACGTGTAAATTTAAAAAAAAATGATGAAGTCAAGAATTAATTATTCTGTTTTTAAAACATGAGCTTCGAAAAACCTGTATTAGCTGATACTTTTTCATTGCGTAAATAATAAGTAAAATTCATACGTTTTGGTTTTCTATTCCAATGGAGTACTTTTGTTTCACTTAATACGAGCAGTTCAGTCCAGCATTGATCTGACCCTATGTACTGTTCATAACATATGTGCATATATATATATATATATATATATATATATATATATATGGTGAATATGAAAACTAGTGGCTACACATATACAACTATGTTTCAGTGGTCACCCTGCTAAGAAAAATCAAATCATCAGGCCAAGAATATATATATATATATATATATATATATATATATAAGCATTTCGGCCCGGCGTTGCCCAGGTATTTGGAGGTGTATGCTGAGCAAAAAAAAAACAAAAAACAAAAAGACGGTCAATTTTTTTTAATCTGACCCATATTACTACCCCTTAACATTCATTGTTTTGGGCTAAAATCAAGTTATTAAGTTAGATACATGTGAAAGGTACCCATTTCTAAAAATTTCAAGTGTTTAGAGCAAAAATTGTCGGAGGAGTTTGGTAGAGTTCTCAAAAGTCAAATCGTTGAACTTTGACCCCTTACTCGCCAAATTTCTGGCCAAAATTCAGTCACATCGATTTTCCTTAATCTCAGTACCCTCTATCTCAAATTCCGAGTCTGTAGTGAAAAATTAACATAGTTATTACGTATGGAAATATACACAGACACACACACAGACAGGCACTTTCACTTTTATATATATACTAGCATTTCGGCCCGCGTTGCCCGGGTAATTGGATGTATCTGTTTAACAAAAAAAAAATGTGGAAGTTGGAAGGCAGGCTCGAACCCGTACCGCGAAGGAGAAAAAACGGGGTAAAAAGCTAACCTCCATGCTGTTACGACCACCGCCCAACCGGAAGTGACATTTTTTAAATTAAGGCTAGACAATCATAAGGAAAGAATTACTTTAAAAAATATCGACGAAAAACGTGACACCACCCTGTAGAAAAGTGCCCAGTTGAAGGGGAAGATTTTAATGTTTTTAGCCAATTTTTCGATATTTGTCGTATGAAAGGTCGAACTTTAAAACGATACTGAACTTGATAAAATTTGTCACCTCTATTGAAAGTTTTCGGCAGACATGCAAACATACATACATACACTTATATATTGGTCACTAAAGATTTTCGACCCAAACCGATGAAAAGGCTTGCCATATCTCTGAATACCCTTTATGTAAAATTTCAAATATCTAAACCAGAAATTATCTTAGTAATTTGGAAGAGGCCGCAGAGGTCAATTTTTTAAAAATTTGACCCCTTTATTGACCCCTTAACATTTTTTCTTTTGGGCTCAAATCAAGTTATTAAGTTAGATCCATGTCCAAGGAACCTATATCTAAAATTCCACGTGTTTAGACCCAAAATTGCAGGAGGAGTTGTGTAGAGTTCTCAATGGTCACATCGTTGACCTTTGACATCTTTATCGCAAAATTTCTTTCCGAAAACAAATCATATAGATTTTCCCAGATCTCAGTACCCTATAAATACAATTTCGAATTTATAGGCTTAAAATTGGTGGAGTTACTGCGTAGGGAAATGTACATAGAGAGAGAGAGAGAGAGAGAGAGAGAGAGAGAGAGAGAGAGAGAGAGAGAGAGAAACACACACACACACTTTTATATATATACTAGCAGTTATGCTCGGCCTTGCTCGGGCTATATGTACTGTTCATAAAGTTATGTGCATATGTGTGAATATGTAAAGTAATGCCATTCTGTGTAATAGTCTTCTATAACAACCATAGAGAAAAGACAGGCATACCTTTTCATATATATGTATATATATATATATATATATATATATATATATATATATATATATATATATAAGTAAAAGTGAACGTGCCTGTGTGTCTGTGTGTGTGTCTGTGTACATTTTCCTTCGACATACCTCTTACAATGTTTAGTCTACAGACTCGAAATTTGATATACAGGGTACTGAGGTTTGGGAAAATCTATGTTCTGTTTGCCGCCAGAAATTTTGCTGTTAAGGGGTAAAAATTCAACGATTTGACCTTTGAGAACACTTCAAAACTCCTCCCACAATTTGGCGTCTAAACATATGAAATTTTAGATATAGGTTCCTTGGACATGTATCTAACTTACTAACTAAATTTGAACTACAAAAAAATAATTTTTAAGGGGTCACATTAGGGGTCAAAGTTTAAAAAATTGACCTTTTTGTTTGTTTGTTTTTTTTTGCTCAGCATACACCACGAAACACCCGGGGAACCCCGGACTGAAATGCTAGTATATAGATATAGGTAGATAGATAGAAAGATAGGACGCAATATATAGTAATGATTTAAAAAAAGTATTAAAAACGAAACTCATGCGCCACAACCGAGAATCGAAACTAAAACGTTCAGCTCACGATTTATTTGCCTCTGCCGTCAATGACTGGGCCATGATAACATGTTTACGGCAAGGCCAAAAATTAAAAGATAAACCAATAGCTACTACGTTATGCATTCGTAATGCTGTCGTTCGACCTTCACCTGGCAAATTTCCTTTTTTTAATTTTCACACTTTTACACCGATTTTTTCTGGGCTAAAACCTAAATATAAAGTTTTGCATGGATTCAAATAACTTATATATGAAGTTTCATGTCTGTAGTGGAAAAAACTCTAGGAGGAGTATTGTAGGCAAAATTTGTTAAACAAAAATATATACGTATACATAAACATATATGGAAACAATTTTGTGCTTACTATAAACTTCTTCACAAATATTATGCAAGTACAAATCATGTAGAATATCTGCATGAATATAATTACGCGTAATAATTAACAAAAGATGAGAAAACCGAAGCAACTAATAGGGAATTAATTAAAATGAATGTTTAAAAGAATATGACAATTAGTTAGATCTTTTGCAGAGGAATGCAATTTCACAGCCCATATATAAGAAAATTGTATTTTCTTTTTAAATAAGTAAAAAAGGGGGGTTTTAATATGTATATCAATACACACAAAACAAAAAAATAAAAACGAATTTATAGGAGTATATATATATATATATATATATATATATATATATATATATATATATATACATATATATTTATTTATTTCAAAATCTGGACTGGTGTCCAGGTAACCTACTTCTAAAATTTCAAGTGTTTAAACCCAAACTTGGCGGGGTTTCGGGTTTTTTTTTTAGTCTGCAAAGGTCAAATCTTTCAGTTTTGACCTCTTGGAAGTCACATTTTTGTATAAAGAGACATTAAAAACTTGCCTTTATATGCCTTATTTATACTTTAAAAGGTGTAGGTTAGACATGAAACAATATTCAATTAATCTTTAAATATACAAATTAAAAGTGTAAGATTGCAATAATAAACTAATTATTAGATTTAAAAATTACAAGAAAAATTAGAACAATTTACTTAGGGACATCTTCATTTCAGATAAAAACAGTCGTGTTCGAATATAATGTCAACGAATATTTCTGAAACAGCGTATTTCTTACAGCTGGTGAACGCCCGAAAATACGACAGAAACTCGGAAGTATGTGAAAGCAATATCTTTTGAATAAAAGATAAACACATAAAAACAAGAGACTGTTTAAACGTTAGTGTGATACGATTTTTTAGACCGGGCTTACCACAACTGCATGATGTGCTGTTATTTATAGAAAGTTCTAGAGTTCATTGACGTCCGCCAAATCTTCATAAGTAACTCAATTGTATTCATTGAATTTATTATGTAAAATTTACTGAAAATATATTTTACTTTTTAACTGAAATCTATTAATATCAAATACATACTCGAGTACCTTCTGACTTTTGTAAATATGGACACTCGAGTATATACGCGTAAAAATAGTGGTAAAATATTAGATTCGATTACTCCATGATACGGTATGTTTGACCTAATAATTACTACGCTTATGGGAACCTCTGTATCAGTACATATTACCTAAACGAATAGATTTGTTGATATGATGTATAGTTTCAGTTGTTATTTTGTCATACATCAAATTGATGTTTAACACATTTAACGTGATCTAAATATATAAGGTTCTAATGAAAATTTATACCGTTTCCTTACATGCTTCGTGAGAATAATCGTATTTGTTTGACTGTCTGGATACTATATATTACTATATAAGGCGAATATGTATGCGGAACATTGTAATTATTATTTGTAACTTTCGGCTCAAATATATACACACTTTTCATACAGGACAGAAATGTTTTGCAAGTATCCTGACAGAATTGTCAAAAATAATTAAGTTGTTTTCATCACTTATGAAGGCATTTTTTTGAGTAAGTCTGAGTTTAAGTATTTCTTATAAATATTGATGGGTGTTGCTGCATTGCGTGTCTGTGTAAAGCGATAAAGCATTAATATCTACAATCCAGTACAATAGAAAATGTGTTCGTTTATGACAGCCAATTAAGTCAAACTTGACTGAATATGTGACAGCCTCTTGATAACAATAAGCAGTTATGCTGAAAACAATAAATAAAAAAATCTAATTATTTGACCCTATCAGTTATTGTTATTGCGATAATATTGCTAGAATAAGTTGTGTTAATCTGACATTTGTTACACTTAACTGGTGACAAGCAAGTCAGGTACTTTTTGTCAAATAATACTTTTTAAGATACATGTTTAAGATAATGTATAACCATGTATGTGAATGCAGAGCAGTTCCTTGGTATAAACAAAATCCCATGATTAATATACACTTAATACAGTAACTATTAAACTGCAACTGATAACTTTAAATTATCATGTAAGCAACAGAGTAAACAAGGATTTCTCATAAATTATGTATTACTCTTGTACGTTAGTTATTTCCCACAAATCATATAAGTGCTGCTGGAAAAGCACATCCACAACTCACAATTTGTAACCATCTTAGTTTTTATATTACACGTTTCTGACCATTGAAGACAATTTACTCTACGCTAAGGCCACTTCTAAATAGTTCATACACTACTGCCATTTTCTTGGGCGACTGTAAGTTTCCAACGTTGAAACGCCGACATCATGCCAAACATTGTTTAGTAGGAAGGAAATTAAACAGCGATAGACGTTATATTTTCTGGAATTGAAGGTTTTCAGACAACCTTTCTACAAAGAACGGATTTTGACGAATCCGCTTTAAACGTAAGATATGGTTCATAAAGCAGGCGCGATATAAACTACTTGGAACAGAATATCCATTAAGCCTGTAGTAAATAAAAAGATTCATATACGAGAACTTATGTAATAATATATGAAAAGTAAGATGTATTTTATACACTTAATAGTTATCACAACATTTTAATGATGATCACATTTTATTTGAAGCATATATATATATATATATATATATATATATATATAGAGAGAGAGAGAGAGAGGGCGAGAGAGATATAGACATAGATATGCATGCATATATACATATATTAATAGTAATAACTTATAAACATTGCTATGAGAATGATAATGATATTAAGGTGTATAAATATTATAATGATAATAATCGTGATAATAGTAATTTGGCGAAAATTGTGGGAACGCAGGCTTACCTCCAAAACGGCTTCTGTGTGCGCTTTGCCGACGCAGCGTCACGATTCTGAAAAGGCTCCAAGATGGCGCCTGCGGCCTTATATAACAATACAGTCTCGCAGAATCTTGAGTGATCTCGCGCACGTATGCAAATTTGGAGGACTGGCTTTTATAAAAACTGGCCACTGGAGCAGATGGGACGGATGTGAAAACGAGTCTACAGAAAGAACTGACGGACGTCGCTGCTGCAGTGAACGGTGGTTTTGTGTTTTTCTTTGCAACAACAAATAATTAAGATAATTTTAATCATAATAATATGATGAAAATAATAGTAATAAAAATAATGATAATAATACTAATAATACAATAATAATGATAATAAGTATGATGATAGTAATCTTTATATTAATGACAATGACAATAATAACACTGATTAAGACAGAAATAATAAAAACAATTATAATGATAATGATAATAATATTATTAATGTAAATAGCATTGGTTAAAATCATAATAACTGAAGTCTCAGCTAAAATATTCAGAGAAGATTCGTCATGAAAAGTGCGAACTTCTGATTATGAGAGGAAGAGACATTCAGGCAATGAAATGCATATAACTACCCAACATTAATGATACTCTGTCATTAGTAGAATATGGCAGCTAAAAACCATTTAAGAAGTCCATGACACATACACCATTAAACAATAGAAATGAAAAAAAAATGGGAAAGACATTTCTCACAGGTAAAAGAAAATTTCTTGAAACAGAACTATATGGTAGAAACCTTTTAAATAAGATAAACACATGGTCAGTTTTACTAGTAGACCACTTCATACACGTAATAACTAGGACCTAATAAGAACTGCGACATCTCGACCAGAAGACAAGAAAAATCAATATCTATGCACACTGCTCTAAACCCAATTGATGATACTGATATATCGATGTGAAAACTAAATTCGCTGAAAGTGGACTCGTTCGTATAGAAGACTGTGTGAATGATACGAAAAAAAACAATTAGAAAAATCCATACTGCGCAACACCGAAAATATTCATCGCAGTTAGAGACACGGAAAATAGGAAAAAAGATAGAAACACCAGAAAAAGTGGATAATAAATAAAAGAAAACATAGAAAGAGAAACCGATTCACAGATGATTAATATAGATGAAAAAAATTCGATTAACCAAAATATTTTGACATGGCTAAAATAGCTAAACAGAGAAAATAACCCCCTAATAACAGCCGGTCAAGGTAAGGCGATCAGGGCAATACACGTCAGAGCAAAGGTCAAGAAGACACAAGAAAACGGTAATTGCAAATTCTATCGACAGAGATACGAAACAATAAACCACATAAAATGCTAATGCAGCAAATAGCAAAAAAATATATAAGAACAGGCACGATTAAATAGTGAATTCAGTTTAGTAAAATTTATGCAAACATTTGCATTCTTAACACAGTGATAAATGGTGAAACAAAAACTAGTAATACTTGAAAACGTAATGATCACTCCTATGCGCTTTGATATACGAACAGATAAACTCATACAAGCAAGACGACCGAATGCCGTAATAGTAAACTATACGAGACAGCCCTGCAACATCCTAGATTTCTCAGACGACAGAGTGAACATAAAAGAGGCAGAAAAGTTGAGTAAATAGGCGGAAATTGTTAAAGAGCCCCAAGAAATATGGAAGATGTTGAAAGTAAGATAACATCATTAATCGTAAGAGTATAGAAAGTTCCCTGCAAAACCTTCAAAAAGCAAAGGAGTGATTAGAATCAGAGACATGACTAAACTCGTATAACGAGTAGCAATTACGGAACGACTAAAAAGTAAAAGAAAATTCGTGAATATGAAGACTAATGCAAGTGAGCCGGATATGTAGAAAGTGCTACAGATGGAAACCATATCAAAACCTATGTGATCGTGAAAAGTAAAACAATATAATTGTAATTACTCCCTCAAAATGTAGTATCGGCATGCACTGGCGTCACACTAAATAATCCGGTATAGTTAAGGAGATAGAAAATATCGAGGGGCGAGAGCACTAACTGGACCTTTACTGGATGCGTACGCGGAGGGCTGACAGCTTGAATAGGCTTATTGCCAACCAAATTTTAGTGAAAACCTATGGTCGATACAAACGAAATATACTTGTAAAACGTCTATTGCGAGATGCAAACTAATTTGCAGAGCTTATGGAAATAAGTCGTGAATACTAGACATTTGGGGAAACATTTAGTCCCTCAGACTCAGGGAACGCCACAGATATTTTTTTAAAGATAGCCTGTGTATAAAATCTTAGGGTACAACAACCACAACTACACCACAGCAATATAACTTCTACTTCTAACAAGAATATGGACAAAAAATAAGAATACATACTCTTTTTTTTCAAGGAAACTAACTATCACCACTCCTGTTTGCCATAGCCATATTGGCATTCAACTATTGACTGTGAAATTGTATTAGACTATATACGTTTACAAACACCAAACAAAGCCCAAACCACTTTATGTATATAGATTCTCTAAAACTATTTGAAAAATATATGGACTGGAAAATCTGTAAAAACCAACCAGTATATTCAGCTAGAACATTCGAAGGTATTTCTGCAGATCAAAATGGGAAAACTAGACACATCAAAGCACACTGAACTGGTTAACCAAGAGACAAGTTGGATGTACGGAAAACAGACACACTCAAATCCATAGAAAGAAAAAAAAAGTTAGAAAAGTCCACTCGAGAGAACAAGAAGACTCCTAGAGTTAAGACTATAGAGTAGAAACCCAATTAAAGAAACACTTAGTAATATCGCTAATAAGATACTTTGGACTAGTCTTAGGAATGCCGAACTAGAAATTAAGAAATATTGCGAAGACGTTGAGAAACCTCATAGCAAAGCACAACGTATTACACCAAAACTACAATACGACCAATTTTATGATAGTGGGAGAGACTGTTGAATGGAGAGGACTGTGTAGAAATCACAGTCCAAGAGCAAGAACACAGAAGGTTTGATCACCAAAGTGAAAGACGCCGTGAAAATACTGATACAGTACATGATGCAATCAGAAACACGAATTGCAAGAATAGAAATGTGTGGAAAAAGCACTACTTTAACGATTCATAAGGATAACCAAAAAGAGACTTACGGAAACAGTCGCAAATTTAAAAAAATAGATATAAGAACAGAGAAACATACTCTCAATTGACAGTTGCACACTACAAGGCGAACGGACAACGTTACTGCTAAAACAGATACATAATAAGGAAAACCATAAATGTATCGCTATTAACGAAGGAACAAAACGGCAGACCACATAAATTAATGCAGCAAATTAGTTCGAAGGAATATAACGACCGATATAACTGCAGAAGGAAAGCAGTGCAGTAGCATTTCTGTAGTGAACGCACCTGAAACATTCTGACAAATACAACAAACAAAAACCAACACTACCATGGCAAACGAAAACCATGAAAGCTTTCAGATATTGAGGGAAAACAGATAAAATCATTCAAAATAGAATAATGGGCAACATGATAATTCACAAGAATATAATTATCTGTGAGAGTGTAGATTTACCTGCACAGGAGGCCGCAGATTAAGATAAAATAAGCCAAAGAACGAACCAACTATGAGGAATTAGGCAGGGAACTGAACAGAATATAAAAAAGCAATATAAAAGCAATAATCGTGGGAGCATTAGGAACAGTCTCAAACAACTTTCAAAAAGACAAATGATCAATTCCAGCAGTAAATCAACGGCAAATTAGTTGATATGAGACATTTACAACGGTTACCGAAAAAGTAAAATGGTGCCCTTCTAACTGTGGAAAACTTGTCACCCAGACTCCAGGGAATACGATAGGCTCTCGTCACTACAATTTCTTATGTACGAGTACAAATAATAATAATAATGATAATATGTATTATTTAATTAGAATTAATTGAGATGAGTATTATTTATTAATTTTATTTATTGCGGACAATTATTCTCATCCTTTATTAGTTGTTCCACGACGTTTCGGCCAACTATTACTCTGGCCTTCGTCAGGTTGTTACCGCGACGGATATGAACTCTGAATCTCCTGAGTGCATTCACTACAATAACTACAACCTGACGAAGGCCAGAGGAATAGTGTGCCGAAACGTCGTGTAAAAACTAATAAACGTTGAGGACAATTGTCCGTAATAAAATTAAAATAATAAATATGATTGCGATAATAATATTAATAATAATAATAATAATAATAATAATAATAATAATAATAATAATAATAATAATGGTGACAATAATTATAATAATGTTAAAAATAATTTGAGCATGATTATAATAATAATAATAATAATAATAATAATAATAATAATTATAATAATTTTAATTATAATTACAATAATAATGCAAATAATTATAATAATGTTAAAAATAATTATGAGCATGACTATAATAATAATAATAATAATAATAATAATAATGGCAATAATAATAATGTTAAAATAATTATGAGCATGACTATAATAATAATAATAATAATAATAATGATAATAATAATAATAATAATAATAATAATAATGGCAATAATAATAATGTTAAAATAATTATGAGCATGATTATAATAATAATAATAATAATAATAATAATTATAATAATATTAATAATGACAATAATAATAATGTTAAAATAATTGTGAGCATGACTATATTAACAATAATAATAATAATAACATTAATAATAATAATAATAATAATAATAATAATAATGGCAATAATAATAATTTTAAAAATAATTATGAGCATGACGATGATAATAATAATAATAATAATAATAGTAATAATAATAATAATAATAATAATAATAATAATAATAATGGCAATAATAATAATAATCCGTTAAAGATCTTATCTTCGAACGAATTTTTCTTTCACACACATAAAATATTAGATCGTCCAATAAACAAAGCGATTGTGTACTGCTGCTAGTACTTACAAGTGCCTACTTTTTTTTAGTGATTTTTTTTTTAAATAAAAAAAATGAATATATACACGACTGGTACGTCCAAGGATGGAGTATTGTTTCCACATCTGGGTAGGAGTTTCCAGAAAGGACTTGTTTTGCCTTGGCAGAGGTTAAAATAGAGTTCGTTGCCTCGTAGGAGATGTCCTTTTCTCTCCCGATCAACGTCTATTTCAGAGAAGAGATGTTGCGAGTTTGTCTCTGCTTTATTATTATTTGCATGGACAGTGTTCGACTGAGCTTCAATCTACGCCCCCCCTCGCCAAACTTTCACGAGAAATACTCGTCTTACTGAAAACACTATCAATAATTTCCTCCACTCTTTATCTGTGCCTAAACCTGAACGTAGGTTCCATGAACAAAGCTTATTTCTTAGAACTGCACGCCTGTGAAATTGTCTTCCGTTTGCTTGCTTTCCAGCTGACTACAATATGGTTTTCTTCCAACATAAACATTGTTTGTTGGATTGTTTTTGTTTTACGGCATATCAACCCTTTTCAGGTCATTTAATCCCGAATCCAAAAATTTTGAATAATTTTTTTTAATAGAATCTATTTGTTGTTTTCAAGTCGGTTTCTATTTAACCCATATTTGGGACTCTAACAGGTACTACCACTCCGGGTCCGAGTTGACCTAGGAGCAATGGTAATTAAAGGGTGGCTCCACACTGCCCAACGGCCGCAAGTTCGGGCCTCACCACTGGATATAGTTTAAGGTCATATCCAGGGCCTCCAACGTAAACAATTCTTGATAAGCCGTTCCGCTTAAGTTAACAAATTTACCGAATTTCCAATTACTAACAATTACTATATTTACCAATTGAATAATATACACTCTTAACCCTTATCATCGAGTGGACTCTCGGCCTTGATAAGCGGTTATGCCTCCGTAAAAAAAATACTCCCGTCTTTTACACAGACATATTGTCAATACACTCGTTTATTATTAGAAGTAGCTCCACGCGAGGGATACTCTCACTTGATATAATGAGATAAAAAACATCAGATGCAACAAAACCTTTTCACTGGTTGATTTCAAGTGGTAAGATTTAGACCGAAAAACTGCAATAAGTTCTCGTTTGTCAGAGACATCGCTCATAAAAGGACAAAAAATATATAAGAGGAGACACTTACAGGATTTGGAAAAGTAACCTCAATATTTACTTTCTAATCTTGTTTACAGACTAACAGTAGCTTTATTTATTTAGAAAACATCTAATTATTTTTACGTTAGGAGGACACAGATAATTTACTGCTTTAAAACGAATTTAATTGCTACAATTGTAAATAAATTAAGAAAAAAGACGTATTCTCCTCATTACTGCAATATTGCTGTGTCTTAAACAACCTTTCGTTCCTACTTTTTTTATTGACGTCGCTGAATATTTAAAATGTAATAGATGCTTCAAATTAGATTTTTAGAAAATAGAACACGTTTAAAAATGCGTCTCCTCCTCATCTTACCAACAAATAAAAGCTGTGATGTTTGATGTACATGCCCCAGATATCTAGAATTTAGCTTGGGATATGACGTGTTCTGAGGGAACGTATAATTTTGGCATATGTAGCAAATCCATTCATTCATAATCTTGATGGCTGCAATATTCTCGTGCCTTAAAAATCATTTTTCTTTAAGTTGCGCAGATGGATTTTATTTGATCACACGTCTGAAACTATCAATATTTATATATATATATATATATATATATATATATATATATATATATATATATATATATACTACCAAAAGTACGCGTCGTTGACTGGGTTCAAAAACAGCCTATAGAAAATCGACTCTGATTTATGAAAGTATGATAGCTTATGAAAAGGAAGAGTTGTAAAGAGATAGCTTCGAATTTGGGCGTATCAAAACCAAAGCAAAATATGATGAAAGTAAAAATAAAATAGATAAATCCAATAATTTATTATACCATGCCTGTTCACACTGAAACGCTTATCACAATATTCTGTGGATCTATATTAAAAAAAAAACATTGTTTAACTTTGTGACATATTTCCATTCTATGGAGGTCAGGTGCGAACGAACACCCCATACTTTTATTATACCATATTTCTTCAAACTGAAACATAATTATCAAAGTATACTTACGCAGGAAGATATGAAAAGTCTTTATTATAGTTTGTGCCTATTTCCATTCTATGGAGACCAGGCGCGAACGCAGACCCCAATATTTTATTATACCATCCCTATTTCAGTTTAAACATACTTATCAGAGTAATCCTATGCACATCTATATAAAAAAACACTTGTAAACGTTTTTTTAATTTTTAATTTTTTTATTTCCATGCTTTGTAGACCAGGCGCGAACGCAGACCCCACAATTTTAATGAACACCCGTTCTGCCAGATCAAACATACCCATTCCTGTGTCTCGATAATCTTCTAGCATTATATGTAATTATTTTTTTTTAAATAGTCAACCATATAGGAACCTATTCGTGACCAGACACATACACACATACACAGAGACATTCATCTCCATCCAGAGAATATATATTATTTTCTTCTACGTTGTATGTTGAGAGTAGGGACCAATGCCCAAACCTTTTTTAAAACTGTAGCCTTAGATTTAAAATAAGAGCCTTATTTAGTATATTCATCACGTATGCTTTTTATTTATTTATTCATTTTTTATTTAAAGTAGGCTAGAAAGTTCAGTTTCTGTGCATTTCTGGCAGTCTAGAAACTCGCTTCCACTATTATGTCCACTTGACATCGTCTTTAACGAATGAGCGATGTTTCTCATAAAGTTGAAAAAGAAACGCTGTATATTGGCCAGCAGTTGTGTGCGAGCATTAGCTAGAAATTACTTTATTCTTATACTTTTCATTATGTCATGCAATTAATAAAGATATTTGAGGTAAACGTTTCCATAGGCTGACGTTATCCGCCTTATAGTCAGGTTGCTGAACCTTTGAGTAATCCCGGAGGATACTGTCCTATAAGTACATGCAAACCCCGAAGCTGTCGCATTGTCATTCAGTGAATGGATTCTGGAGCGAACAGTAACTTCTGATGAGTACCTCGAATTGATATATCTGTGAACTGTAACGGATTTTCATTTTAAAGTATCTCTTTCTTTAGTAATTATCTCGTACTTATTCTCATTCGATTGCTTTTAACAAACTCTATTGAACCACATTCACAACCTCCACAAGCGAATTATGAAAACTTTCAACAAACAAATATAAATAACACGCAGAACACAATACCCAACGTAAACCCTAACTGCAAAGTCTACTTCTTTAACATCAGGGTACTACTTCACAGCCATTCAGAGAAAAATGCAATTGCGAGAGATGAAACCTGAACTGATGGTCGTGCCTTAAACCTGTATTAATTCAACTGATCCGTTTGCGGATTTCACCATAAAATGTAATTCTAACTTCTTTTGTAAAGCTGACTATCGAATATGTTCCTACATGTTAAGCTGGCCATAGAATATGTTCCTACATAAAATATTCATCCCATGTGGCCAATACATCTCTAAAGAAGCCCCGACCATCCTTCTACGTGATTCAGATTAGCGCTATTTCACAGCACATAATTTATATTAGCCATCAACCATCCTCACAATAATAGACTAGCCATATTTCAAAGTATCTCTAAGCACACGTAACATACGCTGTTTGCTTATCCCCAATATTGACGTCTGTGGAGATTTTTATATCACAATGTTATATAACTTTTTAACTAAAATAAAATGTATGATGAAGTAAGATTTTTTCATAATTTCACCCTCATATATAACCTAACATCGATTTTCAAGGAACCTACTCAGCATTCGATTGTAATGTACAGTTTACAAGTTTTTGTCATCCGTTTTCTAACAGCATGACTTGAACTTTGCTCGTCCTCAGTTTTATCTCCACAAGGATCTTTTGATGTTTCTGTTGCTCAATAAGGATAAATATAGAGTATAACAAAATCCCAAATATCCCTTCCCATCAAACAGTGTACCGATGCACCATGGCTGACCACTACGGTCTCTGAACGTTTATATCGGACGTACCTTACGCTCAGTATTAAAAAAAAGTATAGCAAGTGGTAAAATGATTTGGTAATTTTTGACGTAGGCAGCTACATACTCTATAAAAGCTTCTAACAGAAAACGAATAGCCGGCCAGAGTCCTGGGTGTGTTGTCGCCATTATAAACAAAAACACTAACTCTTATTGCCTTAAACGTAACATATGTTTTCGAACTAAACTTGCTTATTAATCATCCATCAATCACTGTAAGAGGATTATCGAAAACGAAAGCACGCCGTATGATTAATCTATCGATTCTAAAGTAGAAGAATAGAGTTTTGGTTTTCATGCGTTTTGGGGAATAACAAATAAGATCCTAAATTGAGGCGTGTACTCTATCCCGGCCATCATCAACGGACGTGAGGTGACTTCGTTAGCGTATGAAAAAGCCTAACATCAATGCTAAAAACTTTGTAGCAAACTGATTTCTATGCGATATGATTAATCTATCACCCGAATTTTCTCTAAAGGCTGAAAATAATCTGAGTGACACCTATCAAGAACATTGATGCCAGCAAAGGAATTGATCGTTACAATATTCCATTTATCTTGCTCAAAAACCGAAACGGGTATAAACAACTGTTTCAGCAAAGCTGTTCAATCAGTACATAAAGGAGAAATCTTGCCAGCACCTCGTAAACCTCATTAGTTTTATTAATGTTCAAAAGAGTGCAGATCAGTTTTCTGCATTTCAGTACATACCAAAATATCTTCCGTCTGCCACGAGTAAGTTGCTTGAATTTGGGTTAAATACAAAACTTAAAACAGTATCACCAAAAACACCGTACACAATGACACTAAATATGGTTTCTATCCATTTAGCACTGCCCTGATTGACTGTAATTTAATATAGGATTAGTGAATCCATCGAGGAGAGTTTCTTCTAAAAGACAATTGCTTGTGAAATATCTAAGGCATTTGGTATGGTTTGGCGCACATGTCAACGGGATTTCCAGCAATGGAATATCTATACATGCCTCGTAAACTATATAATCGTTTCCTCCGAGAGGTTTATACAAGTAATCGTCGATGGGCAAAAATATGAAGCTCAAAGTATCCATTCTGGCATGCAACAGAGATCTTTTCCTCTCCCTAATCTCTTCCATATCTTCATCAATAATCCCCGCAGAACATTCTAAGTAAATTGTCGGTATATAGGCAGTCGACACAACAATGTTGCAACACTTCGAAGGCTAACAATGACAAAGATCTCTCCGAGTCTATCCCCAAATACCTTGACCTTGTAGTGCACTGGGGTAAGAAGTGATTGGTTAATTTTAACGCATCGAAAACCAATCTTTATCTTTTCAACATAACTGCTCTGATCCCATTATACCTTTATTTATGTTTATATTATTTAAGTTCTCATGTAAAAGAGACACTTTGCTTTGACTAACATCACCGTCTTACGTTTATTTATGACATGAAACGGAAAACTTTTATCAGATCCCTTACCAAGGTCTGCTTGGAAACATTGTTGCGTCATTGTACCACAACAGAAGCGATCTAACTCACGACGGAACCTTCTATCTCTAAAAAAAGCAAGATAGTCCTCGAATTGAGTACCGTTCCAATATCTGTGCGGGATCTGCGCGGAGCACTTATCATGCCTGGACCAAGTTACAAAGCAACGTCGACACATAGTAAGTGAGTCCCTTATTTATTAATAGTAGGTTGTCTCAATGACTTCCATAGAATCATTGACCCTTATCCTTCAGTGGTTTGGGAGCCTTAATAAGTTGAAGTTTGCATATAAATCATAGGCGTTTTCTGAAAAAGTATTATTACCTCGGATTTAATCTACTCAATGTATCAGAGCCAAATGCATCCTAGGATCAGTTGCTACATCTGAAACGAGGTTACTTTAAGAACTATTCCTGCTCCAAAAGCGTACTGTATCTGTTTCGAAACCTAATAACCTTACACTTCTTGCGAGTTCATATGTGACAAATAGTGTTTTAAATCTGTGGTTGTTATATACCTATTTTAAGGTTAAATTCTACACTGATTTTCAATCTATGGTCTTCCTGTAGAAATACATTACAAACACTTGTCTAAAATAATTAGTATAACAAATTACCTGTGCATTGTATATGTGCTTAAAATTAAACAAAATTCCTGAACTAATGTTTATTTTGTTGCTAGAACTACATCTACTTCGGAGCTGCTTGCCAGCTTACAATAAAATGCTCAATTTGAAGTTCAATATGAAAAAGTAATTGCTTAGTGATGATCTTTGAAAAAATAATTTAACATTTGCACTAGTACTAATCAGCATAGGGTTTTCTCAAAGACCACCTTTCACGCATTACATCTGATACGCAAGCCACATTTCGGTCTGTAGATGTAAAACCTACTAATCGAAAAACGTTTCATGGGAAATATTTCTGATATTAATGAATAAAGAGGTGTACTAATTAAACAGCATATACTGTAGTGGCCCACCCCAGAGTAGCCCGATCTATCAAATCTTTCTCTTACGAGCGAACTGACACCACAAAATGCAATTCTTTTTCTAACAAGATGGCGCTGCATGCAACATGTCTCACAGATCACTGACACGAGTTCATGACATGTTTATGGGCAGACCACAAAGAGCAAAGGTTTATCGCCGCCACATCGCTGGACTTGTCATCATGTTTTTTTTTTTATCTGAAGAGGAAATTAAAACAAAAGCTTTATGCAAATAATCCTCACAATCCAGACCAACTAAGAGAACATTACTAACGCTATCAGGAAGATCCGAAAGCAGTATCTCTAAAACGTTGTTAAACCTGTCCGGAAAGGCATAGATGTGAACGGACGCAGTTCCAGCATATCTTATATAACTGCACCTAATTTAAACAATTATACAGTAATTTTAAACAATAAAAGAATGGTCCTCCTCTCTAGCGCATTTCTAAGTAGGTCACCGTGTATTAATCTCAATATAAAATACAAATTAGCTAAAGAAATAATTTTTTGGAATAATTTAGATTCATGATTTTAAATATGAATAGCAATTAGAATAGCAAGGGTGGACACCAGGCTTTGCGCGATCGTAAACTACGCTAAAATATGATATTTCAATGTTTCAAGATTGCGAATATATTATTATTATTATTATTATTATTATTATTATTATTATTATTATTATTATTATTGTTGTTGTTGTTGTTGTTTTTGTTTTGTTGTTGTTGTTGTAGAGTTGTGATCCTAAAAGTAAAAGAAAAAGAACTTGGCTACTATCAGCTTAAATCAGGTTGTGGAACAATATCATTCATGTCAAAGTATTTTAACCAGCTAAACACCAATAAAAGAAGAGTCCGTGAAAAAAATCTAATTATTTGGAGCCCCTAGAGCCGTTTTGCGCCTTTTAGTTTCGGAGAAAAACAGTTTGAAATTATGAAGACAGACAGACAGACATACTGATAGACATTTAGCCATTTATATATTAGACTATCGGGAGGGGAACCCGGTTTTGCTCGGTTGTAAAATTCGCCTAAATATAATATATTAATTTGGTCAGATTTCGAATATATTAATATAGACTCGTGATTTCAAATGTAAATACACACACACACACATATGTGTGTGTGTGTGTGTGTGTGTGTGTATATAATATGTATATATATAAATATGTATATATATAATATGTATATGTATACGTGCATAAAAGTAAGTCAAGCACGGAATAATTATTAATAAATAATATTTTAAAAGATGATTAAAAAAAATAAAAAATACATAAAAAAGTAAAAAATGTGGGTGGAAAAAATGTAAACAAAGGGGAGATAACCTCTTTCTTATAAGAAGCGCTTAGGGAGCGAAAAAGAAGAAATTAGTACAGAATCCCTAATAAAAAGTAACAATAAAATAAATAAAAATTCAACCATTTACACACACACACACACACATATATATATATATATAAATATATATATATATATATAAAATATAGGTCATAATATATAATTATATATATATAGGTTATTATAGATATAATATACGTAGTTTGTTTTCTTTCTTTCTCTCTCTCTCTATATATATATATACATAAACACATATATATATATATATATATATATATATATATATATATATATATATATAAATACTTCCACAATCGAAAGTCCAAAACTCGACTTTCGCCTTCATTGGAGCTCATCAGTTGGACATATCCAAGGATCGAGTTTCGAATCCCTGGTTTGTATACACCTAACTGATAGGCCCTAATGAGGGCGAAACACGTCTTGGGCGTTTGGTTGGTTGTCTGTCATGGATCTTGTGAGGTCCGACGTTGTTTTGCTGTTGAGGTTATTATATTATTTCTCACATTCTGATATATATATATATATATATATATATATATATATGTATATGTATATATATACATATATATATATATATATATATATATATATATATATATATATATATATATATATATTGACAAACATTTGAACTGGGGAATGTAATAAACTTTATAGTCTTCCTAATCTGTCTCTTAATTATCTTACGCCTCAATTCAAGACGATGATTTTTACTACTAAATTTTTATTAAAGCCAGTTTGCATTTGGATGTTCTGGAGGCAACTATCCATATTTGCGGAATACATTTATATATTTGTTTACTTATTTATGGCGCATTGCACTTCCAATTAAATAATTCTTATTCTTTAATTATAGGAATTAATTTATGAAATTCATTTTGTTAAATTAATTTTAATTGCGATGCCACCAACAATTGGAATAATCAGCATCTAAGCAGATTTTTCTTGAATTATTGAATTTCCACATGGACTTGTACCCAGTGAAAGCACAGTTGTGGAAATCTTCTAGGCTAAATGCCGGCTAGTAATTTTTCTAAAAGTAATGATGCGATATATTTCTCACAATATATATATATATATATATATATATATATATATATACATATTTATATGTGTGTGTGCATATGGACACACACAAATACACACACACGAACATAATGATTTAATGAATGTAAGTTGGTCATTTACACAACAGCTTAATGATCGATAGTAGTGGGTTGTGGGTAGAATTTAATTATTTAAGAGGGCGTGACATGAAACATAAACGTTCATTTACAATCGTATAGAGCTTATATAAGGAGAAAAACAATTAAAAATATACAAATATGTACAATTTTTACAATTCATTTTTTATTAGAGGATATCTGTAAGACCGAATGTAAAGGTATTAACCCATTACTGTGTAGCACTCATTATTATTATTAACTAAACAAGGTGTACAAAATAAACGAAATATCAATTAAATGTGATATCAAGGTTTTTAAGCAATACAGTAGAAACACTCAATTTAATCGACTACCCTTTTCATTTGTTTCTTTGCAGCGCTTTTCTCCCGAATGTTATTCGACGTATATTACTCCAAAACTTCAATCATTGTCTAGTTGACAAGAAAATAATTCCTTTTTTTTCCCCTACAACTGCCAAAAGTTAGAAGAGTTTGTACTGAGAATCCATCTTTACACGTTTCCCATTTTTTATTACAATCTGATTGCAACCGATGTAAATCAATATTTTCATGAACAAACGAAATAAAAATTAGTAATTTCCTCCAAGAAATCTTGCTTATAATACTTTTACTATAGAATATTATCCACGATTGATTGCGTGTTGGTGACATCTACACATAATCACTTCCGTAATAGGACTTTTGCAGGCACTTCTATATATACAATCGTAGATGTGATATAGATGTCGAAGTGTCTGCTTCTCTTTTAGCTGCATATTTATAATTAAATAAGATATAAGCAACACATTTATTCAATGATGTAAAACATTTAGGGTGTTTGTATTATGACCATCATGTAAGCTTTTCAATTTAGCCATATATCAGGATGTATATGCAAAGTATCTATGTCTTTGCGCTTACAGCATCCAAATACAAACAAAGCAGCAGATATTTATCTATACTTCGGGACGACATGACGTCAACTCACTGTTCTATTTTTATAACGGTTAATAGCGTAACAGAATATATGATCAAAATTGAAATAATGTTTTTTATTTGAATTAAAATCAATACAGTATAGGTTTATTTGATGAAACACATCCATAACAAGATAATTTTATGAAACACTTACTCTGCTGTGTTTGTGTGTGTTTTTACATACGCATCACCACATATCAAGCCCAGAGGCTGGGTATCTTGTGAAGTAAACCTTTATGGCATACCCTATACAAGGTTTTTTATACGTCAAGATCAATTGCCCTAGAAAGTTTTCCTCCGTCAAGAGATTCGCTAATCCTATGAGATATAACTGTAGATACATCTGCTGTAGATCTAGCAGAACGGAAACCATATTGTGTGTCACGAAGAAAGTTTTTTTCTGGGATAGTTTGATTGATGCTATATTTCTGTCTTATTTAAAATCGTGTTAAAATGCGTTTCTCTGCAAAGAGAACGTTAACTGAAACAAAATAATTATTACCGACATCGGAGGAATGTAATTTGAAAAGCAATCAGTTTCTCTTGGAAATTTTACTGTAAATAGTGTACTATCTTAAGCTCTATATATACAAAAAGACTAATTAATATTACAATTTTATTGAGAAAACAAATTCAGACTTTTAGGAACTTATTCGCACTTTATATAATATTGCATGGCGTTTCCCACTTTATATAATAACCATAGTTCTTCGTTCGTAAAACATAAAATATATAGATCATTAATTTAAACTAATATACATTTAATTAAAACTTTACGTATATTGTACATAAATTCATAAATACGTATTTGTTATAAATTTTTATATAAATTATACTGATATTGAAAATTAGAACGTAAAGATAAATACAATTTTTTAGATCTTTACTTTTTATTTAGAATACTCCCTCACTGATTGCAAATAAAATAACTCCGTGTAAAGAAAGGCACATTTGTCAAAAATTATGATATTATTTCCAGAACCCACATCAATATAACGCATAGAAATATGTGGTATATTACGGTAAAATATTGAAATTGTAATAAACTCATTAAAACATTACATTTACCAAATAAAATGGTGTAAGCATGTTTAAAGCTAACACTATTATAAGAATTTATTGACTCAGTTTATAGAAATACTAAAATAAGACTCATTTTGACGTATTAAATTCCATTTATATATATTAAAATAAGCATTTGAAATACATGTATCGGTTTAGTAATCTATATGACATGAAAATGTGTCTCCACTTTTATTATCTGATGTGACAAAAAATATTTTTCAAATGGCAATTTTATCGGACATTTTTTATCTGTAAACTGAATGAAAATAAAGGACTAAAAATGCAACTGATTTCGTAGATATATTATTAAACGACACCTTTTCTAACGAAAACTAATTAAAAAAGTTTATAAATATCGTACCGTAAAACACTTAATCTTTTTCTGTACATTAATATTTTAACATCTTTACAAGTTGTCGCACATTTGGATTGAATGCCTCTTTCCCTTTCTCTTTTTCCGTAGACAAAAAGTGATGATTACAAAGGTCGAACAGGTTTTATTTAAATAAGTATTAGTTACATATATGCAAATCTCAATAAAATTAGGTCAGTTACGTAAAGTGGGTTTAATTTGATTTAAATCCGTCGTCGTGTCATCCATTCATGTTATAACATGATGTAATACTTGGAAACATTGCCAAGAACATGCTTATGGCACTACGTAGAGTAATGTTCCAGATCTGCATTAGATATAATTGCCTGAATGTCATTTTCACCAGGCTCTGTGAAAATTTCTTAACGATAATGTATAGAGGACCATCTGCAATGAAGTCAATTATCGCATCTAAATGACAAAAAGTGCTAAGAACAGGTTATGTCAACATTATTGACAAGCTCTTATCATTTTATAGCAAAAAATAAAACAGAAAAAACACAAGTAATTAGAATTGATGATTGTTTATGTTAATTAAGTGTTGCTGGATTGCAGAAAGTATTGTGAATTAAGTAAAAGAAGCCATTACCTGCATGATTAAAGACATTGCTTATCGAGCTAAGATCATTTCTCATCCATGGAAACAGTTTAATTAACGTTATAGCTGATGCAGGAATGATACTGTGAGCAACAAGGAACCTGTGCGAGCAAAAATAGTTATACATATCAGAATACTGCAATTCACTGTTTCATATGTTTTAATGTTCAGCAAGAGATTTTACATTTTTGTATAACAAATTCTTTTAATTAGTTTACATATATTATAAGACTTTTTTAATGTTTAAATATACTTTTTACATTATTTGTTTACATTAATTTTATTTGCATAAATATAGCTGTTTTGGGTGCAAAATACTCGCGATGTATTTAGTAGTAAAATTAATTCTGTTTCATGTTGGAAAGGATGTACTTTATTATTTTTACTGACCAAAAGCATTCTATTGCCTTCGTTACATCGTTCATTACAGAGGCACATACCACAAGATAACAGCGACAGGTGAAATTCGTTACGCAATTCTCTAGAGAATATCTTGTATTCATCTTGTAAATCGATTATTTCGGCTCATACTGTTCCCCGTCTTTGCGATTTCACCAGTCTGGACCAACCACTTGGCAATAATTACGTTTCCTCTGAATAGGCAGATAATACGTCATTTATCGAATTTATGCGTGCATTCAAATTTCAATGAAACAAATACCAATTAACTTTTCGAGTATGGTCTCTTACGGTATATATTTTACATAATATATATATATATATATATATATATATATATATATATATATATATATATATATATATACATTATATCTGTACCATGCTTGTCGAAGTAATTTTTTCTACATTTTCACAAGTTAGCGCAGCCTGGCAAGTGCGCAACTGTGAAGCTGGTAATACCTTATACTAATGTGAACATGCACCAATACACTCTGATGAGCATTCTCTACCAAACAACAAAAATATATTGTCGCATTAAGTCCATTCCTGGCAGTTTCTTAGACCTGCCACCTGTTTTACACATAATCACCTCTATATTGTAGGGCGTCTACATTCTTTTGCTAAGACACAGTTACATATGTTAAATAAAATAATTGTCCATTCACCCTATTTTTCATCGTTTTTCTAGTGTTTCTGATAATGTTTTATCTGAGATTTATCTCATTAAGTCATTTTTTCATTTTTTTTTGTTTTTTTTTGGTGATGTTGATGCATTAATGTTTATCTGAAAACCCAGTTAATATTTCAACTTATTTTCCATTTTTAGTCTAATTTTGTCTCCTGTTTCATAGATAGACTATTAAATCTGAAAAGTTTGCCTGAGTAAGTTTTGATATAAGAAGCAGTAGTGATTCTAAAGGCGCACGCTTGGTCATAGAATCAGTTCTAAGACAAATAACACGGCATTACATAGCGTATTCACATTCTATATTATATAACAATGATTCTTCATATGTACTTATTTTATCACAGCTGTATTAGATTAAGCTTCAAAACTTCTGTGCTCATTGTATAATTTGAACCAATATCGATTTGATATAAAGTAATACTTACCAGATATGTATACTTTATTTGTATTTCTTGACATTTGCGAGATGGATTTAATGTCTGCGTGGAGAGAGATATCTATTTATTTTCAGGCACTCCCGTCTTCATATCTTCTAACAAAAATATACATAATTTTATCAATGTCAATCTTATACGCTTTGTATGGAACTCATACTTACGACTTTGATTTGACTAAAGGGGGAATTGGCACTTCGCATCGCTGTGAATTGTTATGTTCATTGCAAATTTCAATCACAAATCATAACTCTACTAATACGCTGCGAGGGCTTTAACACAGATAATACTGATTTAAAATGTCGGCGGTTGATACAAGCCGGCATTTAATGATAATAATATACAACTGAAAGTTACAAAAGACGTTGAGAAATATTTGTTTCGGTAAGTTCAAATTGGAGCCTTCGAGAACAGCCAATTTCTCTGGTGTCTTGCGGCTACCGCCAATCACAAGTTAACCAAACTATCTCCGCCTACATCTTCAAAACAAGCTAAAACCTAATCGTCAATCAGGCATTAACAGTCTTTGTTTTTCATATTTTCTCTTCCAAACGCCGGAAGACTTTTGTATTTCAAAAGCAGTCACTTTTATTTTCTTAAGGTTTTCATAATAATTACGTCTGTGTTTTACTTGTCTTTTGTTTGACTTCAGTTATTTTCTTTTTTGTTTCTTTAAGATTCTTCGGAATTGGCGGACTTGATTCTGCGTTTATAATTATTTGTCTTTTATTATTTATGTTGCAATTATTATCTTCTGATGTGTGCCTGTTTTCTGACATATCAAGCAACATTCGATTGTTTATTATAGATAGAGAATGCCTACTCAAAATTGCGCATAGTTTGCGATTAATGGTTTTAAAATTGCTATTTTTACAAACATATGATGGGTACATAACAATTCTCTAATTTAGCAAATTAGTTCCATTTGGTGAACATACACGAATTAATTAAAATCTCAATAGCTGTTTCCAAAGTTCGATAGAGTATGCATTAAGCTGATTTCGCAGACCCCTTCTCCAATTTTAATAATTTAATATAACTGATTTTTTGTCGAAATCATTGCATATATATATTAGGATACGTGTATCTTTATTTAAAACTAGGAGAAACCGTGGAAATTCCACGGCAGTTTTTAACAGCATCTCATAAACAAACATTATAATGTTCATTAAGAGAATTATAAGTATAATATTAGTTCCGATTAGATTGTAAATTAAAATATGAATATTTTCCAGCAAAATGTAGAGAACTGCTTGAGATATACTATTACAAGTAATAGAACTAGGCTAAGACATGAATATTTCCAGATATTATAATTTAATCAAAGGGACTTGTAAATCA